>NW_026129266.1:12678-76841 GCF_022985175.1 Labeo rohita
TACAGTCACCAAAATTCATATACAAGTAGATCTCATCTGCCCAAACAACTTTTGTGCTTACAGTCAGCTATTTAAAAAAAAAAAAAAAACGCACAGTGTGGAATTTGCAGTACTCCTCCTAAGGTTATAGTGCCAACAACTGACATCAGATAGAGTGTCATTTTTAAAATGCTATGAAATCAGCCTTTAATTTTACTCAAAATTTACTCAATTTGCTTCAAACTTCATTAGAATAATGTCAGTAATGTCAAAACACAGCAGATGTAAAATTGCGAAGGTATTCTTTATACCTTAAATACCTTAAATACAAGATTATAAATGCAACACTTTTGTTTTTGCCCCAATTTTTCATGAGCTGAACTCAAAGTTTTAAGACTTTTTCTATGTACACAAAAGGCCTATTTCTCTCAAATATTGTTCACAAATCTGTTAGTGAGCACTTCTCCTTTGCCGAGATCATCCATCCACCTCACAGGTGTGGCATATCAAGATGCTGATTAGACAGCATGATTATTGCACAGGTGTACCTTAGGCTGGCCACAATAAAAGGCCACTCTAAAATGTGCAGTTTTATCACACAGCACAATGCTACAGATGTCACAAGTTTTGAAGGAGCGTGCAGTTGGCATGATGACTGCAGGAATGTCCACCAGAGCTGTTGCCCATGAATTGAATGTTCATTTCTCTACCATAAGCCGTCTCCAAAGGCGTTTCAGAGAATTTGGCAGTACATCCAACCGGCCACACAACCGCAGACCAAGTGTGACCACACCAGCCCAGGACCTACACATCAAGCAACTTCACCTCCGAGATTGTCTGAGACCAGCCATCCAGACAGCTGCTGCAACAATCGGTTTGTATAACCAAAGAATTTCTGCACAAACTGTCAGAAACCATCTCAGGGAAGCTCATCTGCATGCTCGTCGTCCTCATCGGGGTCTCGACCTGACTGCAGTTCATCATCGTAACTGGCTCAAGTGGGCAAATGCTCACATTCCATGGCATCTGGAGAGGTTTTCTCTTAACGGATGAATCTCGGTTTTTACTGTACAGGGCAGATGGCAGACAGCGTGTATGGCATCGTGTGGGTGAGTGGTTTGCTTATGTCAATGTTGTGGATCAAGTGGCCCATGGTGGCAGTGAGGTTATGGTATGAGCATTTTATTGATGACATTTTGAATGCACAAAGATAACGTGATGAGATCCGGAGGCCCATTGTTGTGCCATTCATCCATGACCATAACCTCATGTTGCAGCATGATAATGCACAACCCTATGTTGCAAGGATCTGTACACAATTCCTGGAAGCTGAAAGCATCCCAGTTCTTGCATGGCCAGCATACTCACTGGACATGTCACCCACAGAGCATGTCTGGGATGCTCTGGCACACCTGTGAAGTGGATGGGTTATCTCGGCAAAGGAGAAGTGATTTAGACAGATTTGTAAAAAATATTTGAGAGAAATAGGCCTTTTGTGTATATAGAAAAAGTCTTAGATGTTTGAGTTCAGCTTATGAAAAATGGGGGCAAACACAAAAGTGTTGTGTTTATAATTTTGGTCAGTGTATAATAAGCTATGACCAACAGGAAGTCGGCTATTTTGGTTTGAAGGTTGTTGTTGTTGTTGTTGTTGTTGTTGTTTAATTCAGGCTGTTATTAATTGCATACTCATGCAATTCACATCTAACTTTGTAAACATTTTTTTGGATATCTTGAACTGTTTTGCCATGGTGATTTATTACGGTAAGGGCAAAAAAGGAAACCGTTAATAAATTGTCCAAACAACAAGTCATTCTGAGGAAACATGCTTAGTTTGATGAATTTCTTAAATTAAAAACTATTAGACATTTCAACTGACAAATGAAGAAATTAATGTAATTTTTTTTTCTTCCCCACCTTGTTTCGCACTCATACTTTTCTCATCCTAATTATACAAGTTACAAAATACTCACAAAGTGTCGACTAACACTGATCACTGGTGGGTGCGTTGTTCTCAGATCGACTCAGGTATTACACACAATGTTAAACAGGACCTGGCTGACCATATAAAATATAGACCCGAACCCGTACGGGTACCGGGTCGGGTCCCGGGTCCTCGGTCTTGGGTCCCCCGTGAAATCCCTTATGTACTGTACTGTCAATAAAGTTTTATATATTATTTAACAAATGTTTATAGATAATTAAAGTCATTAAAAAATAATTATCATTAAAAGTTTTATATATCCTTCCCTTTCTCTGTGTGTTTGTTTCACATTCTTCATATTTTAGAGCAATGCTTTCATTACTGTGACTCAGCAACTAAACTGCCAGAGGGTTAAATGCATGTGCCCACTGTGCACCATTTTCCTGATGCCACCAGGGTGCTTGGGCCCGTCATTGCTGCTTGCACCAATATTTTTGATTGTTTTTATTGATGGTCACCATGGATGTGATGACTTAATAGTAGTGTTGGGTTCGAGTCCACCTAAGTCGAGTCCGAGACGAGTCTGAGTCCAAAATGGGCCGAGTCGGACTCAAGTCTGAGTCCCAAAGGGCCGAGTCCAAGGAAACACTACACTCTAAAAAGTGCTGGGTTATTTCTGTAAACACATTGCTGGGTTAATTGTGCTGGGTCAAAATTCTGGGTTGTTTGAGGTACTGTAAACACACAGTTGGGTTGATCATGCTGGGTCAAATGGACTTTCACCACTGAACACGCGGGTTGGGTTATTTTAACCCAACCGGTTTGTTTATTTTTCCACTTCATCGAACTTTCTGGATTCATCACTCGTCTCCTCGTCAGGCGGTCACGAAATTCGCAGCAAGCAGGATTATACGGTGAGTTAATATGATTATATGATTATTTACCTTTATTTTTTAATAAGTTGTGGTTTAAAGCACATGATTTTACTGTTTAATGCACTATTTGATATGTCGCTGTGCGGGGTTAGCGTTTATTCTGTGAATGATTAACGAACGTTAAGTAGGAGCTTATAGTGAGGTACTTTTTTGCCTCAACAATCACTTTATCGTTAAATAAAAGTTGTGTGTGTGCACATGCTAAGTTTTATTCATATACAGCACACATGTCCCTTTTTTTAACGCTTCATGAAAACAGGCATAGGTTAGAAATACGGGGTAAGTTCAGTTACTGTCTGCATACTGTATGACTTTGTAATGTTTCGTCAGAATTATGTGATTTCATACTAAAATTGATCTTTTAAGGGCATATTTTTTCAAGTCAATGTCTGCGACATGCCGAGTCCAAGGATAGATCCGTCATTTTTATGTTGTGCATTTTCGCGCTCTTTTTTCCTCAGGTAGCAGCATTAGCTCCACTGTGCACCTTACTTTAACTCTCGTGGTGTATAAGCAGTGGTGTAGTGCAGAGTATACGCAGGTCCACGGCTTATGTCCACTTCTTTATCATTTGGCTTTCCGTGTACCCACTTCTAAATCCCCTCTGTTGCGCATCGAGTAGTGTCCTGCATTAGCCAAAATCGTGACTGTCCACCACATGAATAGCTAATTTAATCACATGTGAGTATATGCAAATATTCCCTAAAAACACCCGGTAACGACAGTGATGCGGTCTTCCTTTTAAATATATTTGATAGACCTTTCTCACAACTTCCGTATTTTGCACCGGAAATACGCAATTGCTGTGGAAACCTATTTCCTCCCCGGTATGCCGGTAACCAGGTAAACAACAAAGACAGCGCAAGCATCGAGCAAGAGTTGTTGTAGCGTACCGGGCTGTTTTGTAATGCCCAAAAGCAGCCTTATTTATCTTTCCACTCCTTCCCTGCTAACGAAGAAGTAAGACGAAAATGGGCTAAGGTTGCTAGCTGCTACACACAAGATGTTCACTTGGACCAAAGGCAGACAGTGAATGTCTCATTGTTTGTAACATCACGACCACGACTGTTATATTGCTTTAATAAAGTTGTACATGTTATCTTTACTATCCATACATAACCCTATAGCCCTAGGTCTAAGTGGACACACTAATAATTTGTTAGCCTGATTGCTCTCTAACGTTAGCTACGTTACTTACCTTGAAAGTTATGGATTAGAGATGCGCGGATGAGCTCAAACGTCACCCGAATCCGCAGCTTCAAATGAATTATCCGCCCGTCACCCACCCGCATCTATATTTTTCTCTGATTTAGATACTCGCACCCGATCGTTATTTACATTTATTCTAATTCTTAGTTTTGCATGATAATATTATGAATGGATGGTTAATTTTTAACAGCAGATTGATTCAGCTGATCTGCACATCGCTGCACACTTATATAAGCTTAATCACACGTGCTTTTAAACCAAATCCACGCTAAAAATAACGTTAACTGACATCTGGACGTGACTCTTCGCAATCTCTGATGAAATCGTTTGGGTGTTTGAATGCCTACTGGATCCTTGGCCAAAAGTTTACAGGGGTTCACCCAGTTTAAGAAATTTTTGATCGTATAAATCTAATTGTTTTCATTTTTAATGTATTGTTTTCGTTATAATGTACTGATTCAAATTAGTAATCAGTAATTATTATTTTAATACTCAGCGTGCCTCCCTTGACATGCTCAGACATGAGCTTGACATTAACAGGCAGCAAATCTGGTGCGGGCGCATCAGGCACAATCATCAAACAAAGGAAGCTGGCGCCACAGTTCTCACCGTCTTTACTGGGTTTATTGAGCGAATATTTGCCTTTATTCACATACGATTTAATTAGAAATGGTGGCCTGTCATGATTTTGGCTAATGCAGGACACTACTGAATGATGCGCATCAGAAGGGGTTTAGAAGTGGGTATACGCAAAGCCGACTGGTAAAGAAATGGGTATCCGCAGGTACTGTACACCACTGCATGTTACCCTACTCAATAGCATTAACACAGGCGTAACTCCCTTCAAACTTTATCTGGAATGTCACCTTTTCTGTCACAACTTTTCGAACAGGCGAACAGACACACACAAAGTATTTAAAACAGGTTCATATTTTAGAAAATGTAGTTAATATTTGCGTCATTATTGATTTATCTCATCCACCCGCGACCCATCCGCAAATAATCAGAATGCATTTTTTTATTACCGGACCCTCCCGACACCGCGGTCAAGTGAGCCGCCATCTGGATTTGCTGCACGTCTATTAGTGGAATTACGGTACGGAGACACGAAGTGGCCAAAAAGCTGACGAACATCTATATTTCAGCGGTTAAAAATTAAATGTGCCCGACAACAGGGAAAAACTATTTACAAAACGTATTTATATTGTACATTATAGAAGATACACTTAAATTACTTTCGAATACATTATACTGTGAAGTTTTGTGACAAAATACAGTTTGTTAAAATACGTTCTAACACTTAATATTTGCTCCTTTTTTCCTACATGCATTATTAAAATTTCTTCAGAGTTACCATGAACATTTCAATAAATTCTTTTTCTGAACAATCATGTCTCTATCTGTGTTCACAATGTTTTAGTGTAGAATTTGCACAGAAAAAGAATGGCAGTCTGTCACAATGCATTATATAACATATATATTGTTGCTTCTTGTCATTTCTGATGTGTCCTTTCATAATAATAATAACGATAAAAGGCAAAATGTTTTTTTTTTATCATTTATCAAAAAAAAGTCTTCAGAGTTAACAGGAAATTTTCTATTCATACAAAGTCTGTGACATTGCACTGACCACTCTTTTACATTTATGCATGCGTTATTTAAATTCCTTCAAATCTCACAGCAACATTTCTATTCATACTTCTTCAGAATGCCCAAGACTCTGTCTGTATCAAGTTTCATGAGATTTCAGTGAAGATTTGTACAGAAAATGAATGGCAATTTGTCACAATGCATTATATAGCATATATATTGTTATATTCTCTTATATATCCTTCAAAGATGTTGATGCCGATAGCTTTGTGGGCAGCACTGCCCTGGGTTTGAATCCCAACTCTGGGCCTTTCCTGATCCCACCCCCATGTCACTTCTTGTCATTTCTGATGTGTCCTTTAATAATAATAATAATAACGATAAAAGGCAAAATGTCTTTTATTAGTTATTCAAAAAAAGTCTTTACAGTTAACAGGAGAATTGTAGAATTTGACAGAAAATGACAGGCAAATCTTGGTAACACTTTACAATATGTGTACTAAAATCATGCTTAATTCATGCTTAATTAATGCACAGATAATCATGTGTTAATGTATAATTCTTGATGAACTAAAGCATTTATTATCAAAATAAGAAGATAAGATACATTAGGAAAAAAGGAGAGGAAAACCTTTGTGTGTATGTGTGTGGGCGCGTGTGTGTGTATGTGTAAGCCTGTGGAGTCTGAAAAACCCAGTCCGCAACAGGTGTTCTTGGAACGGGGAGGAGGAATTCAGGGCGTCTCGGTGGAAGTTGTCGTTTGTCTCCAGCAACCGCTTTGTTTGTCTTCAGCAACGGCCTTGGCCGAGGCCGTCTGGAAGAAGGGGGGGAAGCCAAAAGAGAAAAGATCTTTAGGTCAAAATTGGGTCAATATCTGCCAAAATCACAGACACCCTTACGAAAAAGATGTTTATTCAAGTGTGCTATTAGTATACTTCTTTTAAACTCAAAATAGGAAAGTATACTTTCAGTCTACTTTTTATGTACTTCTCAGAAAAGTGCTTTATATACTTATCAGAAATATACTTAAAATGACATTTAAGTATACTTGATTTATACTTAGAAAAAGTCTAAATATATCTGAGCTATACTTGTGCTCTGCGAATCTGTTTTCATTGTTATACATGAGAGATGCTATTACACATCTTCTGTACAAAATTTCCAAAACAAAAGTGAAGAAGAAACCAAAACGCAAATACATATTTTCCATTTTCCGAAACATTTTGAGTCTCACATTCTAAAAAATGCAATTTTCTTGAAACTAAAAACCCTTGCCAGACCAGCTAAATTACGCAAATGTTGTCCAACTAGTCGAACGCAGTTGTCTGAGCAAAGAATTTCATATTGTTGAAATTAAGCCTTTGTAAGTTCCCAGCATGCATTGCAGCATGAATAAATTATCCAGTTATTGTTATAGAATTATTGTTTTGCTGTTTGCTGACTAGAAGCATTTAAAGAAACATTTAAACTTTTTTGTTGTTGTTTTGTCATTATTGTTAGTTATTTGTTCTACTGTGACGTAAAGATCTAATCTTTTTAGTATTTACTGATTGCCACCATTCTTGAGGTTTGTGTATCTACTTTTGAGGCCTAGATACTTTCAACCACTTATATTCATCCCCAAACAAAGACAACATTGTTTACATATTAGACTAAGTTATTCATAATGTTTTGTATATTCAGATACTCATATAACAAAATATATACAAATTAATACCTTAATAGGGATATAGTAGTATACTTAAAGTATGATATAAAGTTCACTTAAAGATAACTTACGAGTTTAAAACTACTAATCTAGTAGTTTACTGAGACTATACATCAAAGCGTACTAAACATGCATAAAAAGTATTTAATTAGTAAACTATCAGTATACCTATTAGTTCACTTTTAGTATACTTGCAGTACAAACTGAAAACATAAATGTAAACTAGTTGTGTACTCAAAGTTTACTACTGTTATAGTGAAAGTATACTTTTATATACTAGAAAGTGGGCCAATTTAGTCCCAATAAGTATTAAAGTAGTACACTCTAAAGTATACTACTAGTATGCTGATATTTATATACTTAATACTACATAAAGTCACTTAAAAATATACTTGAACTTTACTTAAGTATACTTAATAAAATAAACTTGAAGCATACTTCTGTTTGGTAAGGGTATCTAATGTCCGTTACTGGTCTCCAGGTCCAGGTCCCGTTGCATAGCCGCTAGTTTCTGCATGATGTTTTCCATTTTGCGATACAACAGGGCCCCACCGAATCCCGTCAGCAGAATCCCTGTTATCACAGTTCCGAATACATAAATATCTTCAATATCCTCCAGAGACAGAGGGGCCAGGCAGACGATGCGCCACTTCTTCCACCCGTCCATCATGTATCCAGCTGCAAACGTTCCTGCAGGACAGTTGGGTTCCCCCGAACCCAGGCTTCTCGTTGAGAAGATGGTGTCAATTGCATTCAGAGAGCAGTTGACCAAATCCATAATTCCTTTTGTGTTTGGAGAGCAGGGCAAAGAGAGTGTCTAAGATAGAACTAACAATGACAAGACAAGAGAAGCCAGCGAGGAGATATAGGGGAGGGAGAGGTAAAAGATGCGACCGCCTTCGCCGAGAGCAAGAAGTAAAAAAAAAAAAAAAAAAAAGTTAGTGGCTGATGAAGTGATCATGAATAAATGGTTTAGTTCTTCATTAGTTATTAACTCGTGATTATCTCTGCATTAGTTCAGCATGAATTAATGCATATTTGTGCACACAAATTGTAAAGTGTTACCCAAATCTTTTTAACTACTGTTCTGACCACTTTCTATGTCAATAAGGCAAGAGGCTACAAGTCTTTTGAAAATGTATTTATTGTAAGAAAGGTCAACAGTCATATAGATTGGCTGTAGAAAATGACAAGCACTTTGAGTTTGTATTTATAGAATCATAATGCATCATCAACCCTTTTAAGATATCTCTCTATCTCCTCAAAAGAGATTGAGACAGGCTCACAGCTCCATATTTACAGTGAAAATATACATTTCAATGTAACAAAATCCCTCATCCAACCAATGAAGTGCTTGTATTACATAACCCCATGCTAACACTTGCAAAACCACTGATGCCTCAGGGCTTGTTCAGGTTTCTGTCAGTTATGAAGTTGACTGATGGAAGCCAGAGATGAGCAGAAGCAGGAGACGAAGTGATGATGGTAAAAAGGTATAACAGATTTTATTGAACAGTTTTAGTTGTGCATGTTTCAATGTTCAAACTTAATCTGAGGAGTACAGCTCAAAGAACAATGATTTATCAAACGGATTCAACATCCCATAAACCTTGAATTTCCATAAACATCCCCGTTATCTATTTCTTAGACCAAACAATTCATGAAACCCCACAATCATGGAACTGAACAATAATGAAAATGCATAAGCAAGGAAAATAATAAGAAAAATAAAATATAAAGACTTATAAATGAATAATATAAATGAACAATATATATGAATAAATATTAAATACTTAAATAATAAAATAAATAATTAAATTTGAAATATGTGAATGACTAATGATTATAAAATGATTATTAAATGATTATGTAAATAAATGATTATAAATGACATTTAAAAAAAAAACATAAAATGTAAACACAACACAATAATTTAAGGATCTAAGGATCCTTCACTGGTTAAAGACTGGACTCTGTGTGGTTTACTGAAGACTGAGATTGGGTCCCAGATAGCAAAAGAGCAGGTGGAAACCATTGAATCAATTTTAGAAATAGTTCCTTTGTCAATGTTAATGGCATTGCAGTTTTTTTTTTTTTTTTTTTTTTTTTTTTTTTCAGTTGCTAACATCCTTTTGTCCCATCTGTAGTCACATTTTCAAAACTCTAAACACAATAAGCACAACATCCATCTGTTGTGACCATACCATTAACACAATTTGTGTTGTTTTCACACAATATACAGTCAATTACCACATTTCTAAAATGCATACAATTTCTTTTCATACAAGCTTACCCAAAACCAAAATCATGGATCTTTTTAGTCTTATTTGCAAATGCTTAAACACAGCATGTCAGGAATGAAGATCTAATGTTCCAAACCTTAAATACAGTATAAAGCTTCTACTTCTGCAACAAGAGGAGCTCAAAAGTATTGAAAAATATTTCTATGTAAAATATTTTAACAACTAATAAGCATTTTTTAAGTAACAGATCAATGAAATATTTAGAAATAGCTGATTCCATTCTCATTTGGAGGAATAAACAGGTGTTGAAGCTCTTTCCATTACATCAACATAAATAGACCACTTTGACTTGGTTTTGTGGATGCAGAACAACACAAAGAATCAAGGAGAGAAAAAATAATGTCTGGGAGAGGGAGAGAAATAGTTGTGGGAGGTAGATGAGTAGTTGGATCAGAAAAGGGGAGAAGAAAAGGTAGGGGAGAGGAGTAAGTGTGCTGGACTGTGCATTTTTACGTTTGTTTTTTTCCCCTTACACATGTGGAACCTACGAAAGCTTATGTCTGCCATGGAATATAAAGGGTACAGGGGAATTGTCACAATTCTGATAAAGTCTGAATTGCAGGATGTAAACTTGGAATTCCAAGAATATACGTCCGAATTGTGAGATAAAAATGGTCATAATTATCGTATTTTCTTCTTTTTTTTTTTTTTTTTTTCTGTGACGGATACAAGCTTGCATAGTAAACAAAGGCCACGTATGTTGGAATTTTTGTTGATCACTGGCATCAGCTATCATAGGGCATCATCCAAGAAAGAACACATTCAACACCTACAAATGTAAAATGGGTTTCAGTTTAGGGTAAAATCAAATTACAAAAAAACAAACAAAAAAACAAAACAAAAACAAAACAAACCAACAACAACAACAACAAAAAACAATAGATTTAAATATTGTCTGTTATATTTGGGTAGAACTGAAACATGACAACCAATGCAGTTTTTGTAAAGCCATCAACTGTTAGTATTTTGACAGTCACTGTGCTATGATTGACTATATGTTTCTGTTGGACAGAAACTAGTGGTAGTGTTTTGATCAAATGACTCATTTTTGAATCGGGTTAGCTGTGTTTTGATAGAGTTGGTATATGTAGAAAAAAGGTATTCAGCATTTTGAAATGTAGAGTTTGTATTTGTTTAACAAAATATGGTATTGGCCAGAAAATGAACTATTTGGCTAATTGTGTGATGTAGGTGTGTTGCTGTGTTAAGAGTTTAGAAAAAGTACTTCAAGTATTGGTAAATGCTTGTTAGCAACTGAAAAAAAAAAACTGTAAATCAATTAATGTTAACAAAAATGTTGACATTTCAACAAACCAACATTACTGTGATCGGTGATTGCTTTAGTTGGGTTCTTGATATTTGCATTTCATTAAGTCAGTTCTTTTTCTGTGCTATAATAGTGTTTCAATGCAAACACTTATGCTATTAAAATGAGATGTATTAAAATAAATTTGAAGTAGATGACTTTTGTCAAGTGGCAATAAAGTTGAGAAACATGACATAATTTTGTCTTTTATTACTGATGATTCTATTTCACAAATTTAAAAAATCTGTGGCAATACACAGAAAGGTTTAGACATCAACACTCAACATACAAACCTCAACAATGGTGACAATCATCAGACTAATTCAGATAAACAAATCAACTGCAATGCATGCTGGTAATCATGAATGAGTTTTTACTCTCTTGATACCCAGCATGCAATTTCTACATAGAATTTTATTTTGCTGATTGTCACCATTGTCGACTTTCATACGCTGATTCTTGATGTCTAGTTGATTCAGTGCTTTAAATTGCTTTTTTTGTGTGTTTTCTTCACTTTTTGTAAAAGTGAAATAGCTGTACATCTGCTTTAATCTCACGTTACAGACACACATTGTGAGCAATTATTTATTTATATCACTTCACAATGATTACAGCCACCACCAGCTGATTGCAGTGGATCTTAGCTTTCATTATCTCAAACAATGTTACAAAAGACAAAGTACATCATCAACATTAAAGTACAAAGAGTCAAGAGCCCAACTAAAGCAAACAATGATCACAACAATGGTGTTTTTTTTTTTTTTTTTTTTTTTTACATTAATAGCGGGAGCAAAAGTTATATTGATTCAATGTCCTTAACACTGACAAATCAACTACTTTTAACATTGATTAAACGGTTGCTTAGCACTATTAAACCTTGTTCAGCTCAGGTCAGGGCTGGTTATAAGTTACTATTTGGCTGAGATTTGGTCCAGTTATGGCTCATGTGTGGCTCATATCTGTAGTCCAGATCTTGGCCACTCAAGGGCCGTAATTCTTTGCTGCATTTGGCCCAGAGCTGGGCCAGAGAAGTAGCCAAGGTTAAACAAATGGCCAGACTAATAATAGCAAGTTTAAAAACTCACTGCAAGTGCACTCACTCTAGCCAAAACTCTGTGGAAATGATCAAGATGTATTTTAATGAATGCTGCTTTGCACTCAAGAGTGAGATGAGAAGTAGCCAAGGTTAAACAAATGGCCAGACAAAACTCACTCACTCACAACTGAGGAAAGAATGGCTTATATCCCACTTTCCTGGTGCACTGTTATGACTTCTTACCAAAAAGATAGGAGCAAGGTCAGACTTGCATTCCTCATTGGTTATTTTGTCTACACAGTAAGACACAATTATAAGTTATAAGTTCACGTGAAATTTTATAATAGTTATTCCTCAGAATGATCATGACTCTTTGAAAATAACTTTTTTCAATTAAGAAATTAGATTAGCTGATGTTTTCTACAATGCTACTGCTCGGATGTTTTTGCAGAAATTTATTCAAACAGTGTCCTAGTGTCACTGACTTACATTTTTGAGATGAGACAACATAGACCGCCTTTACTCAATACCATCTCCAAAAGCTTGAAGGTACTTGCAGACCAGACAGCCACAAGACTGGAAAGGAAAGCTTCAGCTCACAGCTGGTGAGTCCTATTTGTGAATATACTGCTGCTTGATCTGCTATATAGAGCTTACAGAAACAAGAAATAATTAGTGACGTGTGCTACCTATGTGAAAAGGGAGAGAGACCCAAATATACCCAAAATGTACTTTTGCATCTTTCCAAAATATTTATAAATTATGTCTTTATCAACTTACAAGTGTAGGCCGTGGGTTTATTTATGCAGGAATATGTGGATTTACATGGTCTTGTTTTTTAAATTATGATTATTATTATTTTTTAAAGGTATTCATGCTTGTGCAGGTTTTATCCTGATTTGAATCCCAGGATGAGTACAAACAGGTCAGCATCCATTCAACCAAACAATCAAAAATGCTGTGACATGATATACAGGTGAAGTGTCCAAATAGGACAATGACTGGCTGCTGTGATTTGTGCAGTAAATCTGATTTGATACAAAGCCACTTTCGCACAGTTTTAGTAGCTATTCAGAAGATATGACACTGCATAATCCAAAACATTTTCAATATCCATGATTACAGAATGATTACACAATATTTATAATATATAGATTTTTTGTATTAAATACAACTTTTCATAGTTTGGTCCTAATGTATTGTTTTTGTCCAAATCATACTCTGTGGCTACCAATGTTGAACAATGACACTTTAAATAACAGTAAATACGTTATTATGGCATAATACTTTTCAGTTCAGCAGAAACGTTGACAGGCAGTTGGAGAGAGAGATCCAGAGCAGGGTTATGTGAGACATGGTGATGCATTGCCATGTGGATACAATTTAATTTTCAGTGTATTTTGATTTCAGAGTCAGCACTTTCAAAACATTTGGAAAGGCAAGTGTTACAGAAAACCCACTTTACAAACATTGCATTTCCCTGTATGAAATTATTGTATTACACATGCACATAACATATTTATGAAACACCCTTTTCTGATGGAGCATGATATATTGCCTAAAAGCACAGTGTCTTTCAATTATTTATGTATGTATGTATGTATGTATTTATTTATTTATTTATTTATTTATTTATTTATTTTCCTTTTCAAAGGGACGGAGGACTTCTAAAACTCTGGAAGAAATGGCATTAGCTATTACAAAATTTGCTGGATCTGCAACTAATATAAAGGAGTACAAAGTTCGCAACCCTGATGGGTTTTGGAGCAACATCTGTAAAGATTTGCAAGTGCCAAATACATTCATAAATTGCATTAAAATTATTCAGGCATGCCTATTTAAATTCAAGGTAAAATTGAAGCTATTGTTAGTCATTAATTTGACAGGAATTTTACTTTGGAGATTTTTCTAACAATTACAAACCTTCCAATTTTCGGAAAATAATGAAGTTGTTACTTTAGACATTTCACCAATACCCATTACATTGCAGTTCTTGTTAGTTTGCTTGATTTCACCATTTCTGTCCAAAGTTATTTTCCTTTTGAAAAAAAAAAAAAAAAAAAAAAAAAAAAAAAAACACAAGACTATCCAAGTTAACATAAAGGAATACTGATAGTAACCTTTCAGTAATATTTATTCGCTGATATTATCATAGCTGTTGATTGTAGTGTGAGTATCCTTTCTGGGGTTTTGCTTCTCATATCATTATGTTTAACCATTAATGCCAAATGTAATTGTTATTGCCTGTGCAATTCTTTGCATTTTTGTGGAAATTATATACCCAGTGAATTGTTTTTTTCAACTACTTTCAAATACTTAGGACGGTCATTTGCCTCCATGCTGCAAAGAAGAGCCTGAATGTCCATCTTTCAATCTGGTGACTTTTTATCTTTAATTTGCTTGCCATTTGGTGTGCAACACAGACTTTGTTTGAGAAATGACCCCACCCTCTCTGTCTTTCCAGGATGTGCAGGACATAAAGGCTGAAAGTGATGTAATCTGTAGTCCTGTAACAGAGAAATTGGATTCAAATTGTGCTTCCGTAAGTGAAAAGTTTACCCATACTTATTCTATTAAACGTAACAAATAATAAACTCTGAATACAATGGCAAATACAATTAAGTAAATACTTAAGCATGTCTGAAGCAAGCCATTTATCCACTGCATATGAATTGTAATGTAAGGAATATATCTTAAAAAATGTTTACATGGCTACTGTAGAAAAAAACATCTTCTTTGTTGTTTTAATATAATTACTGTAATGTAATCTGTGTTAGCATTCATGGGAACAGTAATTCACCTTTTTAATACATAGCCTGTAACTTATCTCTGAAGGGCTTAATGTTCTAACTCACATTCATTTATTTTGGAGTTTGGCTGTTACAAGACATTTGTGATCTTAATATATGGAATGTCACCTAATAAACAGGGAACAAAGTCATAAAGACATAAAGCAAAGGATAGTTGAAAGTAAAGGAAATTCTATGACAGATGTAGAGTTAAGATATTCCAAACATAGCCTTTATCTATTAATTTGTAAATGTTTTCTTTTTTTTTCATATTACAGACGTCTGACACGGATATAGAGAAAAGCTGCCCAGTGGAAGTCAAAGTTGAAGTTGCTGATGAGAGCTCCCTGAAAGTAGCAGTAGTTTTCTCTGGAAGTGATGTATGCCATAACAGCACATATGAACAATTTATCAAAATGGGTTGATTTTTGCAGAGCTCATTCTGACAAGGTAAAAATGGTGTTGTTTTACTCTACCATTGATAATTTTTTAACGAAAGCATATTGTGAAGTTTTCATTAAGATCCTAAAGAATCATATCAACTTGTGGGAAATGGGCATCCATCCAGAGAAAACTCTTAGCTAAAAACTTTTACTGCTATTTAGGAGAACTCTTAGTGGTAGGATAAAATGTTTTGTGAATACGTATGTATAAAACTTCTCAGAAATGCTCTTGAACAAAGTAATAAACTTTGACTTAAGTGTCAAAAATTTCTTAAAAGTAGTCTTACTTTGTAAAAAGTAGTACTTTTCTAAGAGTAGGAGACTTTTATAAAGAAGCAAAAAGCAACTTTCAGTAAAGTCTAAGACTGATTCTTAAGTGTTAACTGAGGTGACACTTAAGTGTTGTGAACAAAAGCTGCATTCATGCCATGTCGTAATTCTGAGATGAAAAAACGTGACATTCTACTCTATCTGCAATATGTGTTTCTATGAGAACATTATCAACGCCAAGGCTCTCACGTGCTCCTGAACTTGTAATTACAACTTGTAAAATCGAAATGTTCTGAGTTACAACTTGGAACAGTGAAAGATATACCACGTGACCACTGCCAGGTTTATTTTCACACTACTTAGGCGCTACCTCTGAGTCCAACAACATAGAAAGCTATGAGTAAAATGTCACGTGTTGTCATCTCAGAATTACGGGAATTACGACATGATGTGAAGGCAGCATAACGACTACAGTGTCAACCCAAAATTGCCACCCTTGACCTCTGAAACAGCCAATAGTGAGCCTGCTCATGTGAACTCTCGGCAGGAAAAACACCAATCATTTGATGTTACTACAATAAAATCATTTAATTAAGACACTATTTTATATTTCAATGTATTAAAAAATGCTTTGCATTGTGCAAAAATATCACAAATTATTACTAATGTTTTGAAATCATTTTCTATTGGTGTGTCTCTTCGTTTACAGTTGGAGCAATGACGTGAACATGATCATAAACCGCTCCAATAGCCCACAATCCACATAAAAGTGTCTTGTTTTTGCAGCATGGTTTGACGGTCAGTTGGAAAGTCAATGAACTGCCATAGTGGCCAAGAGCAAAAAAAAAAAAAAAAAAAAAGGTTACTAAAAAGTGTTACTAAATTTGTAAGCATATTGCATATTTGGTGTCAATTGTTTTATTTCTGATAATAATGCAGTCAAACATGCCAAATTGTGCGGTCATAAAAACAAGAGAGGATTAACAAAATATTAATAACTGATTATGTTGTAGTCAAAGTCAGTGTGCCAATTTAATGATAAGTGTTTAGTGACCTCCTCACCTTTTCTGAGACTTTATTCAAAAACCTAGCAACAAAATCAATTTCTTGGACAAACCTTATTTAGATTACAACACTACTGATATATTTATATATATACAGATCAGTAAACTCAACATTATGACCTCATCCTCATCAGCTACATTTAGCAACTTAAATTGAAAGCACTTAGCAAAACTAATCTGTGTGTGTTTTTTTTTTTTTTTTTTTTTTTTTTTTTCTTTCTTTCTTTCTTTCATATTTTGAGGGTTTAAGTGAAATGTGAGGTCATGAAAACCCTCCACACATCACTTTTGGCCACTGTTGTGTTTGGTGGGGTTAGTGTCACAATATGTCATCACTGGTGCATTGCTGCATTTTTACCATTTTTTAGCGACAAAACATAATTACTACTTTTATTTCTGCAGTTAGAGCATTGATTTGAAGAGTGAAATAAGTTATTAACTTTAGGTTAAAAAAAAAATGCTTGATGATCAAGTTTGTATCATGTTATCAATTCCATATCATCATATAACACCAATATGTCATATGTTCATTGGAAAGTGTGTGTCATCTCCTCTTTGCTGCCATCTTGTTATACCTCTAACTAGGTTAGGAGATGTCTCCAGCTCTCTTAAATAATTCAGGAGCTGAGACCTAGTCTTAACACTTAACAGGAAACTTTATGAATCACTCTTATTCTTATGTCTTAGAAAAATAATAAAAATACATCATTCTTAGAATTTTAACACAGTTAAGACTACAATTTTACTCTGAGCTGCTTTATATATACAGCCCCTGATCTACAACAAAATACAGAGACCACTAGTCAGTAAAAAAAAAAAAAAACAGAGATATCCGCTGCTGTACCTGCACATGTTTGACAGAGTTCACTAATGTCCAGATGACTGGTCTTGTTGCTGATGGGATTGTTGATCACACAGCTGTAGGTGTTTTTATCCTGATATTCCACCTCCAGAGGTAGAGAGAGACTGATGCTGAGATCAGACACACTGATGCTGGACAATAAACTGTTTCCTTTGTACCAGGAGAGACTCACATGACTCACATTCACCACTGAACACACCAATGAACAATTCTGGTGTAATGATGAAGAACATTGTGAAGAGTTACTGCTGATGACAGGAACAGGCAGGCGAGCTGAAAACATGATAAAATAAACAAATACAGATAAATCTAATATAGTTAGTGAGTGTATTTGTCATCTCACACAGTGAAATCATTTAATGCAACTAGTTGCAGAAAAATAAAACAAGAAAATGAATATGAACAAGAATATGAAGTGCAAGACAAAGGATCACCATACTCACCATAAACAGAAGCATTGAATGTTTTTGATGTCAGTTTTGCTCCACTTATCTGTAGTTCATAACATCCAGCATGTTGAGTTGTGATGTTTGTGATGATCAGAGATCCAGTTTGATTATCCAGCTTCAGTCTGTCTCTGAAATCTCACATCAGTAATATTATCATATGTGCTGGAGGTTTTACATTCTCTGTTGATTTTAGCAACGAAAGATTTTTCGGCTCCAAAATACCACAGTATGTCTTCATCGTCACACATTTCAGTAGCATCAGTTTGTAAAGTTACAGAATCTCCCTCCATCACAGAATGTATTTCATTTGTCTGTGAACCAAACCCATCTGGAGAACATGAAAAGATTTTAATACAGATTAAG
The DNA here is from genome assembly GCF_022985175.1 of Labeo rohita. Taxonomy (NCBI): domain Eukaryota; kingdom Metazoa; phylum Chordata; class Actinopteri; order Cypriniformes; family Cyprinidae; genus Labeo; species Labeo rohita. Next base: position 30,909 of record NW_026129266.1, read on the forward strand.
GTTCTTATTTAAACTGAAGAACAGCAGCAGAAATGCACAATTAAAACAGAAACAAAGCCCAAATATAAAAACATTTTTACAATCAGTTTTATTTGATTGATCTGAAAAGAAAAGCAAATGCAAATCCTCAAATTGAACAGCAGTAGTAGTTGATGTTCTGAAAAAAAAAAAAAAAATAAAATCAAATGGCATCAAATGCTTTTATAACTTACCAATCAGATGCCTCATGCACAAACAGAACAAAATAAGCCTGTAAAACATTTTCTTTACCAGTTCTGATCTAACAAGACTATCCGCTGAAAACACTCAACGTGTTGTGAATCCTCCCAGTGCACACATATCACCTGCATGTTATATAGTCATATATAAATACTTCTGGCTCTTATTAAAACATTTAATACACTTTAATAGCACAACAAATTGTGCACATTGTTTCATCATGTAACACTGACACTAGCCTAACTGTGTTGAATATGTACAAGAGTGAAGCAAGACAAGACATATCTTGCATCACACTGAAGCAGCTCTTATTTGCATCAAACATTGAAATCTGTTGGGTGGTCTGATTTGCATGGGCTTTAGAAACTTTGTTTGATCTGTTGGGTTCTTCCTGCTTTAATGAACCTGACAGTTGATCCACTTCATACAGAACAGCTGTTCAACTAAAATTAAAACCATCAAAAAACATAAAATAGTCACAGGTCAGACATGATTAATTGTCATGGATCATTAATAAACTTGACGGAACAAATCATCATTTTACAACACACAAACACACAAATGGTTGATTGAACTAAACTGCTGCTACACTTTAGGCAGATTTTTTGGCATGGGAGCTGAACACGCAGCAGCCAGAAACACAGCAACTTGTGAACCAGAAATAAAGAATAGAGACGTAACTATCATCCTTGCAAGAAGGTGGCGGTATGTGCCTGTGGTGGAAACGCCAAAACGCTAAAGAAGAAGAGAAGCGCCTGTACGAGCTGGAGTGCACGTTCTAATAACAATCACTAGTTTTAAGTGGGGCGAAGCCGAAGCTAAAGTCGCACGTTTCTTTCTTTTTCGTTCTTCTTTTTCTTTTTTCTTTTTCTTTTTCTTCTTCTTCTTCTGCTTCTTCTTCAAACTTTCTTGTATTGTTGATGTTTTGTTTTACGGATTTTCACATGGGTTTACACTTTCATGGTTGTTTCCACGCAATCTAGACTTATTTTCGAAAACGTGGTTGAAAATTATGTTAGGTGTTTTTCTCACACTATGCATTTTGCGTTTGCATGGTAAGCGTTTTTTTTTTATTATTATTATTTTTAATGCATTTTATGTTAATGCATTGTTATTGTATTTTGGGTGTGGAAACAAACAGGTTTTTACTATAGTAAAAGTACAAATACCATAGTTCAACTATAGTAAAAGTTACTACAAATACCATAGTTAAACTATGGTTAGCACAGCAAAACCATGGTTAATTTGAGGTTGCCATGGTTTTACCACAGTATTTTATTTTTATTTTTGTAGTAAAACCATGGTTAACTATGACTCGAGAAAAAAAAAAAAATTGTCACATCGAAAGGTTGTGGCAGGGTTTCACGTACATAAATTTTACCGCCTGTGTGTATTATAACAACTCTGTTTGAAAGAACATTAAAATCTAATTTACTATTCATATGAATGGGGCAGGTAGGCTAAATCCATGCAACATCAAAGACACTGTTAATACTTGAAAGACAATCTGTACATTTGAAGTTTGAATTTGAACACAAGCACATTAGCACATTGTTTTGAATTAATATGTGAAATAGTGTTTTTGAGCCCTGATTAAATGGACCCTTTTTACAAGACTGTGATGACGTGTTTTAACGATCATCATCATCATAAATTCTTGAACTGTTTTCAGATTTTGATTAAAAAAAAAAAGGTAAATTTCATAACACAATACTTTGTATTATATCATTTTCATCAAGTCAAAAAAAAAAAAAAAAAAAAAAGCGCTAATGCGAGGGTGTTTCAAGTCTTGAAGTCCCTCTTCTGACTGCCGATATCAGTCTCTTTCTACTTTTTCCTTTGCAAGTCATGAAAACACTATCGTGGAGTTTTCCTTTCGTTATTTGAGCAAATGGGAATGCAAATAATAATAATAAAATATTTGTGGTACACTCCCATTCACTGCTTTCTGATTTTACCCAACTATGACGACTTCCGCTATGAGAAACCCAGAAATGTGAGAAAGGTCCATTATAAATAACATTAAGATAATTGCCAGTCTCCTAAGTGAATTATTTCATCAATAGCCTAGTAAATGTGCAAATGTAAATAAATGATGTTCTTTTGCTTTTAAATGTGGTACATTATAAATCCAGACATATTTCTTTACCCACAGTCTTTATGATTTGTAGAAGAACATTTTCACAGCACTTTCCTGTTGTGTGATTACATCCCACTATCCCAAACATGGCTTATAATTATTTGCTCATTTCTTCTTCAGGTGCATCTGTTGTTGATACAGACAAAGTGTCAGTGATGGAGGGTGATTCAGTCACCCTAAACACTGATGTTAAAACAAAACAAGAAGACAGAATTATGTGGTATTTTAATGATGTTCGTATCGCTCTGATCACTGGAAACCACAGTAAGATCTGTACAGATGCTGAGTGTCCTGAGAGATTCAGTGACAGACTGAAGCTGGATCATGAGACTGGATCTCTGACCATCACAAACATCAACACCACAGACTCTGGAGTTTATCATCTACAGATCAACAACCGCAACCATGAAAGGGTCTTCAGTCTTGCTGTTCATGGTGAGTCATTTAAGACTTAGGGTTCAAAGGGTTAGTTCACCCAAAAATGTACTTGTTTTCTTATTTTCACATGTTGTGTAGTTTGCTGTTCTCAGCAAAAAGATCCTCCAGCAGCTGCTGGTTTGTGTTTCAGATGCTCCTGCCACCGAACAAGATGATGTGAAGTCAGTGCAGGAGGGAGAATCTGTCACTTTAGATCCTGGTGTAACAAACAACCCAGATGATTCCATCACGTGGCTTTTTAATGATGTCCGCATTGCTGAAGTCAGTGAAGATCCCAATAAGACCTGCACAGGTGTTCAGTGTAAAGAGGGTGATGGGAGATTTGAAGACAGACTGGAGGTTAATCAGACTGGTTTTCTGACTGTCACAAACATCAAACTCATCAGACTCTGGAGTTTATCAACTACAGATCATCAGCAGCAGCTTCAGTATTAAAAGGATTAGAAGTTTTAGTGTTACTGTCACTGGTGAGTATCCTTCAAGTACTATAATATAAAGTACATTTATTGAGGACTGTTTGGACTAACATTGTAATGAATGTTGTTAACCTGCACAATGCACAAAATACACAATGCAAAAAGTTTTCCTTTAAGCACTGATGTTGTTTTAGTTCCTGTTCTTCTAAAACCACCATATCCCAGTTAAATCTGTACCTTACAACAAAGCAGGAAGGTGTACATATCAGTCAGAAATAGCAATGAAATTGATATGACTGTCTCTCTTCTATCGGTACAGGTTCAGGTCTGTCTCCAGCTGGTGTAGCAGGAATATGTGCTGTATTTATTCTGCTCATGGCTGCAGCTGCTGGTGTGATTTGCTGTCTTACGCAAGAGCAAAGTGAGTATTATGTACAGCTGATTAAACAAGATGGAAATAATAGATTTGAGATGTGAAAAATAAGTTTCATTCTAATGTGCCAAAGTCTGTAACTGAGTTGGTCATTATTTGTCAAACAGGCAGTGGTACGGAGCAAACTCTCACTCAGGTAATATAAACTTAAATTCCTCAAAAACCCAGTTCTGATCTTTAGGGGTTTTGTGTGTGTGTGTGTGTGTGTGTGTGTGGTTCTGGTTATCTGGTTAATTTATTTTACCTTCTCTTCTCTTTTCTTACAGGCTAGGTCTTAAAGGCACGCCCCATTAAAAGACTGAGACTGAAACACTGAAACACCACCATGGCATTATTTATTATTTTATACCTCACCAAAATAGCTATAATGACAAGGAATGTATCTGTATGGTCACATACAATCCTACAAGGTCTTGTACTGCAAGACACAAGTGCCTTTCACATAGTGTAGTTGCAATTACTGGTTATGTTATTTGTTGTATTGACATCTCACTGTTATTACATATTATCATAGAATGTTAGAATGTTACAGTTAGTTGTTTAGCAGTCACGTACCTCATATACACATATAATTTGATTGGAAAATTTGTATTAAAAATCCAGGAAATTAGGAAAAACTTTGTAGTAAAGCACAATATCCATGCGATTATGTGCAATGCTAGGTGAGATGTACACAAGTTGCATAGTGCGTTCGTCCAATCAATGTCGCTGACACCTTAACTATGCAAATAAGTACGCTAACCTTTGGTTAAGGACTGTGTAGTGTGAAACGTAAGCTTTTGAATAACCAGGATTGAAGTGCTCGGCACAGTACAAGTCAGTGGTACTTTTGATTTGTACTTTTTTGTGAATTACAATGGAGTTGTAGTGTCATCTTGCCTGAAACATTTTGTGATATTTTAAAAGCTGTGATATTTTATAAAGTAGTGAGTGAGAAGGAAGATTATCACCTGTGGGGCTTTAAAGGTGAACATCCTGTTCACAAAACATGTTTATTGTGATACTATGCATTACATTATCACTGTGTGATATATATTTGCCTTCACCTGGGGGGCTTAGTGTGTAATATACGGGTGTTACCATTGCTCAAATCAATAAGAACTGGACATGGATGTTTCACCAACACAAATGTTTCAGTGATTTTGGTAAACTGTTTGAATGTTAATGATGTGTATTTAAAGAGCTTTTATTTTGTGGGTAAAAAAGGCAAATCATGTGCCTTTCCTTTAACTTTGTGTCAGCGAATGTTAAAAAAAGTGCTTTAAAGTTGAGCCTGTATAACAGTGTTGTCTTTCTGAAACATGCATACGTAAATAAATAAAATAAATAAAATGCTCTTTGTATGTTTATTTGATAAATGACATTAAAAAAAAATATTGACTCATAATAGCTGGATTCTTGAAATGGTGAATTCATAGTTTAGACACAAGAGTAATTCTATTATAATACTACTTGTATTATACACACATATGTATTTATGAAATATAGGTGACGATGTGATATCGGACTCCTATTCGTACAGATTTTAAAGTAGGAATATTAGTGGATATATTGTAACGTGTTATTATTTATTTATTTATTTCCTTGTTTCCTTCAAGTGGCAAACGTTTTTCCTATTGCTCATCATGAGTCATGGTGGACATGGTAAATTGCTGTATTGGTTTCACTCTTTGCCTTCACCAGCTTCCTTTGAGTTCTAGCAAATGCAGAAATCAAAAGCAAAGGCAATTATATATAAGCTATAAAATGGCAGAATTTTTGTTTCGTATGCAGCTAAAACATCACTATGTCGCCATGGTCGCTAAAAGCTCCGGAAGCTTTAACTGCTGAATCAGGGATGACGGAGCACTGGACTTAATCTGTAGTGATTTTTGGTAAAGTTGTGAAAAATGAAGCATGTCTCAAATTTGCTGTCATTGTTCATGTATTTACTGGCGTATGGTAAGACATTTTAATTTTTTTCTGCAGGTCAACGATAAATAGGAACGTGACGTAGTTTAGTTTATATTCGACAAACTAATATAATATCTGTATTTTACTTGATCATTTATTTATCGTTAAAACGAACAACGAACATGAATGTGTTTTGTATGCTTGTTTTGTTTGGATCGTAATTAACTGTTCATTTTTTTTTTCTTAAGATTTGTCTAGTGTTGATACAAATGGAGGGTCAGTGTCTGTGAGGGAAGGAGATTCAGTTACTTTAAAATGTCGTATGGATCAAAAAAAAAGAAATAATTTGGTATTTTAATAACATTCCTATCGCTGAAATAACCGGAGATCAAAGAAAGATCTGTACAGATGTTTGGTGTGATGATAGTAATGAAAAATTCAGAGACAGACTGAAATTAGATAATCAGACTGGATCTCTGACCATCACAAGCACCAGAACCACAGACTCTGGACTTTATGATGTGTGGATCTCTAGCAAAAAAAGTAGTGGTGGAGGATCCTACTCTGTTGTTGTTCATGGTAAGTCATTATGTTTAAAAGCAAGTCATGTACATTTAAATGATGTAATTTATTTATTTTTGGAATTACATTAAGTATTAATTTATTTTATTTAAGAAATTGCTCCTGAAGGATTTCCAATTAAACTGATTGAATTAAATACAACAGACAGTATACGTTAAAAGGTTGCCCCCTTTTTTTTTTTTTTTTTTAATTAATTAATTAATTTTTTGTATACTATCACTGAAGCCACTATAGGGCAGGTAAATCACTTTTCAAAGTCTGTCTTGATGTTCTTGTTAAAGGGATAGTTCACCCAAAAATCACTCACCCTTGTGTCGTTTGGAACATGGTCATGGTTAAAAAGGACATTGTTAAGAATACTTTTTATTCTTTTTGTGTGCAAACAAAACAAAAGTAACGACTTTATTCAAGGTACAGAGATAATGGCGGATGACTGTCCTGGGAGAGAAGAAATCATTGAATGAAGTAGTTATTGTTTTCTTTGCGCATTCTCATAGCTTCGTAAAAATACCACTGATGTCACATTGGCTATTTTTAATGAAGTCCTTACTACGTTTCTGTGCCTTAACTGTGGTAGGACCCTTGCTGTCGATAGAGAATCAAAAAGCTCTTGGATTTCATCAAAAATATCTTAATTTGTATTTCGAAGATGAACGAAGATCTTACTGGTTTGAAATGACATGAGGGTGAGTATTTAATGACATAATTTTCATTTCTGGGTGAACTAACCCTTAAATTTCATCATAACTCTCCTCATACAATTGAGTAAGGTCCTTAGTTATTTTCACATCTCAATATTTTAGGCATATACATTCACAAGTTGCTTGTAAAATGTTTTATTTATTCAGCTAAGATGATCAATACATAGTCCCCAAAGAAGATTTTTTGTTCCTTGCCATACATGTCCATCCCTGGAAACAACAAATGCTGTTTGATAAATTGGACCATTGGTTTTAAATAAATAATACATTGGTTTATCATCAAATCATCTCAGTTACATCTGTAACCCTCGTTCCCTAAAGGAGGGAACGGAGACATTACGTCATAACTGACGTATTTGGGATTCCCCTTGGGGGCCCAAACACCTCTGAGCTATTTGGAAAAAGCCAATGAAAATTGGCTAGTGGAATTTGCATGCCAAGCCACTCCCCCCGTACATATGGGTATAAAAGATGGTGGCGTGCATCCACTCTTTCAGGTTTATGCTGAGGAGCCGAGATGCATCCCGGCATTCAGCACAGTTCAGGATTGTGGCAGGAGGACGCAACGTCTCTGTTGCCTCCTTCAGGGAACGAGCGTTACAGATGTAACCGAGACGTTCCCCTTCAGTCATAACTGATGTATTTGGGTTCTCCTCTGGAAAACGCCACAATCCTGAACCATGTTACATAGTTGAGGAACAGATGCTGACAGGCAAGTGTGTCAGGACCAATGAAGCTCAACATGTAACCTTCCCAACGCCCCGTAAGCCAGATAACAGGCCCACCAGGGGTGCAATGGCATAGCAAGCCAACACAGAGCCGTCCTCCCGCCAATTACCTGAGTTACCAGCAACACACGGGAGGACACGGCTCAACGCAAGAGAATCTTGCGCAGTGATGGATGTTGCCCGGCCCGCAGCTGCTACATATGTCTGCTAGAGAGGTGCTGTGCACCACCCCTAGGAGGAGAACTCTTAGAGAGTGGACTCGACTCCTAGGGGACACAGCTCACCTAGGCACAGAAGCCGAGGCGAGGCACTTCCACCCAATGGGCCAACCTCTGGTCGAGGACAGCATTCCCCATCTGCTGACCCATAAGCAAACAAAAGCTGCACAGAGTTCCGGGTGCGGTCCATGTAATGTGCATGGCACGAACGGGACACAGCAACACTAAGGCCGGGTCTGCCTCCTCCATCGGCAGTGCTTGCAGATTCACCACCTGATCCCCGAAGGGAGTGGTGGGAACCCTGGGCATGTAAGCAAACTGGGATTCTCAAGGTTATGTGAGAATAGCCGGAGGAAATTCAAGGCATATTCCATTGACTAAAGATGCATGCAGGTTCCACACCCTCTTAACGGACATGAGCGGGATCAGGAGCGAGAACTACGACTGATTCAGTGGATCAGGAGAGCACTTCGCAGACCTAGAGAGGGCCACGGGGAAATCCCAAGAGGGGAAAAGGTGCAGCCCAGGAGAACTTGACCCCCTGCACCTCTCCGGAACCTGACGGCCAGGTGGTGCTTCCCAGGGGCCATACACAGCATCTTGGCATGCCGTGACAATGTGTATCATGGCCTGGAAGGCCAGTGAGGTCTACCGCATTCTAACAAGAAGCCAGATGTACAGGTCCACGGATTAAGATGCGGGTGCCAACTGTGCCCATTCCTGAGAAGAAAGTTTTTCTTAGGGGAATCCCCCAGGGAGGGACTAACATGAGGAACATGAGTGTCAGCAACCCAGGTTCGGGTGGGCCGGAAGACGCACCAGCGAAACCTGCTCCTCTTCGACCTAGCACAGGTCTGTGCAGGAAGGCGTATTGTAGACCCCAGATCCAGCTGTGTGCCAGTGCATGTCTGCCATTTTCGATCAGGAGGAGCCGGCCATGGGAGGGCTCAGGGAAGTAAACAGGAGTAGCTGAGCTTCACCGAGTCAACTCCAGACAAGCTGGTTGGAGTCGCCATTCTCAGAGAGAGTGCCCCCTTTTTTTGGTCGCAACTTAGCTCTCCGAGGCGAACGGCCTGCAGCAATTTGAGCCGCAAGACTCCAGAGGAGGAGATGGCGGGCGAGTTGCAACATGCAACAGGAGCATAGACCACCTCAAGGATAGGTGTATGCTTCCGCAGCTACAGTGTCCTATGGACTAGAGTGTACCTGCCCCACAGTATCGGTAGGAACTGGCGGAGGTAAAAGCACTGCTAGCAACTCGAGCGACTAATGTCAAAGAAAAGAGGGAGGTCCGTTCTCCTTAAAGACTCACCCTTCTCCCCGTTGAGCCGAAGTCCTGATGGCTAAGGTGCAAAAGCACTAAGTTCCTGTATTCGTGCAACTAATCTCATGAGTGGAGTATTCAAACCCCAGTCGCCGAGATAGCTGAGGACCCAGGTGCCCTACTCCCAAATGGGGCCAGGCCCTCTGCGAGTTTGTAAAATGCGGGTGTAGCAATGTCAATGATCAGGAAGGAAGAGGATGGGGTAGGATTGACTGATACTGGTGGATAAAATGCATACACAACATAAACTTTGTAGCAACTTGAGGCTCTCCAGAGCAAACAGTCTCCTGCCCATATGTCCACCAGTTAGCAGTCTTCTCTCTCCCTCTTCTCCTGTTCCAGATTCTTTATGCAGTCTCTCCATGCCAATTACTGAAACAAGACCCAGGTGTTTATCATTTGCAATTAATCCACTTACTCACCACTCCTCTTCCAACTCTCTCTCCCGCTGCAGACCTCGCTAAACCATGCCCCCACTGCCACAGCGGGGAAACAGATCAACAGATCACTCCGACAGCAGGAAAGCCAAGAGTAAAACTGTACTGATACATCTAACCCCTGAAGCAGACCGAAAAAATATTTGCATCAGGCCAAAAATACCAGCACACGTCCTTCGGGTTGAAGCTGTCACCCATCTCTGGAGCTGAAAAATAGAAACGTGTTTCCGTTTCAGCCACCCGAATGGGAGCCTGAAAAGAGGACCGATTCCGAACTGAAGCTGACAAAACAGCTTCTGTTTTTTTTTTTTTTTTTAAGGATGGCTCAGTCCGGAAAGTACCGTATGCTCACCGTATGCAGTTCCTGCCTCAACCTCGAGTCAGAACTATCCTAGTGCACATCAAAATCATGGCCTATATAATGCAGGAGGGCCATGGCGTGCAGGGTGGAGGTGGCATGGCCTGCAGCGCTGTAAGCCCTGCTTTACAGCCAAGGCTGGTATCGCTTACAAGCTTGTAGGGAAACACGGACAGCCCCACCAGGTGGCGGTGTTTTGCGAGCATGAGTGCACTGCAATTGCACACGTCAACGTGTTCCAGGCCACCCCCACCCGTGAAAAGAGTGCGGGGAAAGAGCTGAACACGTAGTTAGGCTCTTCATGAACCTCTGGGAGGAATGGTACCAGGGAGGGCACAGCAAGAGCCACGTCCATCACTGAAAACCAATCGTCAGACCACAAACAGCCAGGGAAGGTGGGAACCCAACCTCCAGCGTGGTTGTCAGGGCTGCCCGGAGGAACACGGCCATCAACTTAGCCTGAGACTCCTGCCACGCAGCCACTACAATGGACGGCCGCTCGGCAGAATCCTCGGCGTCAGAAGGCGATAGCCCCTCCGTTGATGTGGCGATAGACATCTTAACCTCCTCATGAGCACTAAACGAGATGCAGGGCTCGTGGTAAGAATAACCGGCACTGACATTTTGAAACTTGACGGTAATACGCTAAGAGGAGCCGGACCTCTGCAGGGGCTCACCCGATGGAGCAATCCGGACTGTAATCCTCAGGTCTCCCATGCTTCTAGCCAATGCAGCCTCGAGAGTCAGCGACCCGCGAACCCAGAAAGGGTAGAGCGCAAAGGCAGCCCACATAAAAAATGTAAACTATGACCAAGCGTAATAATGGGTCTGCCCACAGAGCGTGGCCATAACCCATTCACAAACGCCATCTCAACACACATTGTTTGCATCCCAGACCTGTGAGACAGCGATTGTGACTGTCATGAGGAAATAAGGAAACTATTGCTCCCTAAAAGCACACGATCGGAGATGCGTGTTGAAAAAAACACTCTCAATGACCGTGTATGCTGTAGGAATTTGCTCTTTTAGGCTGGATTGCCCAGGGGAGGACCGCCACATTCATCTGAGCACAGCAGGGTGATCTCTCCGCTGGAATGCAAAGAAAGGATGTTTCACACAGCTTGAGAAACTCCCGCAGCAATGAAGGTATTTTCTTCGTTCTTGTAGAAGCAGCTCACATAGCGATTGGCTCTGAAGCAAAAATCTGAATAAGTGAATGCACACCGCCATCTTTTATAGCCGTATGTACGGGGGGAGTGGCTTGGCATGCAAATTCCACTAGCCAATTTTCATTGGCTTTTTCCAAATAGCTCAGAGGCGATTGGGCCCCCAAGGGGAACCCCAAATACGTCAGTTATGACGTAACGTTGTAGAGTACGACTGAAGGGGAACTCAACCTTTCAAGCATTAAATATAGGAAATCCCAATGAAATTCCTGTATGATATGGAAATGGCCAGTATTTTCATCGGTAATATTCATCTATGTAATATTCATGTGTTGTATGATGTTTATCAACTTGTTGAAGATCATCCATGGGAGTGATGTATGTTTGTCTGATGAGTGAATGTGTACATCAATGTTTTCTGCTGTTCGTTTTGCATGTGTTATGAATCAAATATATTTTTCTACCGACAGTCCATATGATCTGTAAAATCAATCAATCAATCAATAAAATTCACAGCACTTTCCTATTGTATAATTTTGATCAGTGGATAATGAACTGTTCATTTCTTCTCCAGGTTCATCTGGTGTTGGTTCAGATGAAGCGTCAGCTAATGTGATGGAAGGAGATTCAGTCATTTTAAATGCTAATGTTAAAACAAACCTACAAGAAAAAAATCAAATGGTATTTTAACAACATCCGTATTGCTCAAATCAATGGAGATCTCAGTTTTATCTGTACAGATGTTCAGTGTAATGAAGGTACTGAGAGATTCAGACACAGACTGAAGCTGGATAATCAGACCGGATCTCTGGCCATTATGAACATCAACACCACGGACTCAGGCACTTATGAACTAGAGATCATCACTAACAGGATCAACATCATGAAGCGCTTCAATGCTGTTGTCCATGGTGAGTCGTTACGTTTAATAGCAAGGTTTGTACAATGATACCATTGTTCAACAGCATATGTAAGAGCTGGAGTCAGACACTGATGAAGAAAAGGAGATAAATTTGTCATTTTAGAAAACTGAGAATTTTTACACCATTTTCAAAATATCAAGAGACAGGGCATGAAGAATTGCTTTCATATCTACAGGTATTGATGTTGTGTAGTGTTTTTTTTTTTTTTTTTTCTCAGAAAGATCCTTCAATCAGCTGTGGGTTTGTGTTTCAGATATTTCTGCTGCTGATCGAGATAAAATGAGAAGAAAGTCAGTGAAGGAAAGAGAATCTGTCACTTTAGATTCTGGTGAAATAAAAAAAGCTAATCATTCGATGACGTGGTATTTTATTGACATTCGCATCGCTGAAATCATAACAGATCCAAGTGAAATCTGTGCAGATGATCAGTGTAAAAAGAGATTCAGAGACCGACTGGAGCTGGATCATCAGACTGGATCTCTGACCATCATGAACACCAGAACCACAGACTCTGGAGTTTATGAACTACGGATTAGTGGGATCAGATTCAGCATTATTAGGAGCTTCAGTGTTACTGTCACTGGTGAGTATCACTTAGTCAGTCACTCAGTCCATTTTTCTATGACCGGTTTTTAATGAAAGTTTAACTTTTTTTTTTTTTATTATTAACCTGAATATTGCATAATAATCACTTGTAATGTGTTGGTGTTTCTTGTGGAGTTCTCAGTGTTGTGATGCTGTTTTAGCTGCTTCTCTTCAGACACAACAGATTGTGCCAGTTATCAGTTAAATCAATACCATACAGCTGATGACCAAAGTAGCAAAGTGTAAATAATATTTAAAATATAATAACAAAGATATTGTTCTCTAAATAATAACAGCTTTCTTTTTTCAGCTGTTCTAATGGGAATATATGTTGCTGTTGTTGTTGCTGTTTTGCTACTCATTGCTGCTGCTGCTGTGATTTACTATCGCTGGTTCCATTTTAAAATGAGAGGTTAGTATTACATACAGCTGATGTAACAAGGGAAATATGATATTTATTGCATTAATAATATTTAATAACTTTTATTTTTTTCCTTTTAGTTTAATCAAAGTACTGTATGTTTAATTGAATTTATTGTGATTATTCGAACAGACTATGTGATGCATGTCAGTAATCAGGTAAGGTGCTATGTAGGGCTATCAAGCGATAATCACAAGCAAAATAAAAGTTTGTGTTTAGATAATGTATGTGTGTGAATGGTGTATATTAATTGTGTGTGTATATATAAATGCACACACATACATGTATTTAAATAAACATTTATATATAAAATTCATATTATATATATATATATATATATGTGTGTGTGTGTGTGTGTGTGTGTGTGTAAATATTTTATATGAGTAATATCACATGAGTAGACGAGTAGTCGAACCGTTCTATTTCCTATCCGGGCTAGTCGGCATGAATGGTGGTTTCATTTTTCACTGTTGGTCTGGTAGTTATGTAGGCAGTCCAATGCAACATTTTGAAGTTACAATTTGCAGTTGTGGAAATCCTAGTGGAGTTGTTTAAGCTGCTTGGTTTCAACAAAAGCTGTTTCTGCTGATGAGGAATTTTTGCGTTCTGCAAAAGTGTTTTATAGTAAATGTCAAGACATCAAAAATTTGTATTCTTCATGTCATGACCATTTTAAGAGAAGCATCCCATATTTAAGACATGTAAACCCTTAATCTTAAATATTAGGATATCAGCATATGAAATCTTTAGTCTTGTTCTCTTTGTGTAACTGAACCATCGATCCTGTTGATTTATTCTGTGATTCTGTGTTTTAGAGTCGTGTAGACGACTTGCCCTCTAATCAGACTGAAGATCTGCTGATGGATGAGACGTCCTCTACTCAGTCTGAGACTCATGCTACCATTGAGACGTCAACATTATTAATTTAATAAGAGAGGAAAACATAACATGATTTCATTAGATACCAGGACTGAAATTTCACCTAAATCAAACTAGTTTGCTATAATAAGTAAAGTTAGGAAAATTAAATAATACATTGAAGAAGCAGGTGCTGAATTGAGTCTGTACTACTAATAGTGGTAATATTACAATCATTTGACAACACTAGATGAAAACACCAGAGTGCTGTTATTCATAACATATTCATGTTACTCAAAGCTGGTCTTTTCAGCAGGATTCAGTTTATGAAGCAATTTCTTTGTTTTTAGTATTGTAGCTTTATGGTTAAAGAAAGGTTGAAGGTTCAAATCCTGCAAGGGTTGATCCATGAAATCTCACCATTGTGTCCTTAATCAAACTGTTAATCTCAGGAACTGAACCTGTAATAACTGCACTAAAAACACTGTGGAGAGAAACGGCATCAAAATGCCAAATATGTTTTATTTATTTATTTAAATATATTTAATTAGTTTATTATGTTCCATACTTGTTACTGGCTGCTGCACATTCTTTTATACTTTTACTTATATTAAGTATAATTTGTTAAAAGAGATACAAAGTTCTGGCATGAAACTCTAGATGGCGTAGTCCGATAGGTTTAACTCAATCTGACATCATTATCACATGGCACAGCTGATTGGTTCTCTCCTGTATTGGTAGCCAATAAGTAGCCAATAAGCTTGTTACAGTGTTAGCAGTTTGCATCATATGCAGGAGTGAAATATTAGGTGTATTAGCAGCATTTACGCAACTGTTTATACAGCTGGAGCAAAACGCAGTCTAGAGCATGTAATCGCTCTGAGGACACGACGATAGTAACATACATGAAATTAAATGAAAAATGAAATAAGCATTCTTGTGTATACATTTCTGCTGGTGATCAACATATCCAGCGGCGTAATTTCAGTGTCACGTTCATTTAATACTAACCCTGGTGAAAAAAAACAGCATATGCTGGTAGGTATGTTTTGATGCTGGAATGCTGGTTAGGTAGGTTTTGATGCTGGTTTAAGCTGGTCCTTTGCTGTTTTTTGCTGGTCATGTTGCTGGTCAAGGACCAGCATGAACCAGCAAAGGACCAGCATAAACAAATGTGTTACAGACATTTAAATAATAAAAGTACTGGGATAAAAGTTTATAGTTTGGGTATAAACACTTATTATCTGCAGTAGCGATCAAAACGAAAGTATCTTAACACTTGTATGCATTGTATCGTCTTCCGCCAGGAGGTGGCGACAACTGCCCGTTTAAAAAAAAAAAAGTATGTCACTGAATCATCAAAGAGATTTCAATAGTCAAGTCTTAATGAAGTGATACACTGACTCCTTCATTGAATTTTTTTATTTTATTTATTTGTTTTTGTTCTTTTTTTTGTTTTTGTTTTTTTAAATGAATGTATGTTTTTGAAAGACTTAAGCAATGAACATTTTGTCAGAACCCAGTCACGTGCCTCATCTCATGGGATAAGTGTCACACCCCTATAATTTGTTTATTATGTTCCATATTTGTTACTGGCTGCTGCACATCCTTTACTTATATTAAGTAAAATTATATTAAATCTCTCTTTTGTTCAAAGAGCTCATTATTTGTCTACAGAAGATCTGGGGTTCCCAAACAATGGCAGGATTTAGAAGTGTCATCAAGGTGCATGTTATCGCAAATATTCTCAGACGCCATAGTTAAAGTACAATAATAGGCCTCAGAAAATCCTTTGTGCTAACATCTACGGAAGACAAAACATGGCTGCCTTACACTTTGAGTGGAATAATTTTAGACCTTTATTAGTTTATTTATTTATTTTGCATCAGCCAAAACAAAAATATGCTGTAAAGGCTTGGCCTACATAAACACTGTTTTATTTTCAGAAAAATGGAAAGGACCTTGAAAGGTCGTTTTATGTTCATATGACATTAAATCATATATGATTCACTCTTAACAGCTTGAATATGAGTTTATTGTGACATTTTTGTGTTAAAATGAGATAACTAAACTAAGCTAATCATGGATTACAGCGATCTTCTCTGTCCGTCACTTTCTGATGGTCTAAATATTCACCTTTAACACTAGACGGTGGTCCAGTAGTAGTACACTATGCATAGGCTTACCACCTGTAGTTTGTTTGTCTATTTTGCACTCTTTCATAAAGTAATACTTATCATAGTGATTATTGTTACAGTAAAACTGTGATAATGTGATATCAGAAATTACACTCTCACAAAATGACAAAATTTCTCTATCTTACACTCTTTGAAGAAGATCTCATTAAATTATTAAATTAATAACCACCATGTAACGTTCTGGAAATGTTATTTTATGGTTAAAAAAATATAACCTAAAAAGAAAGTTCTCTTCCTAAGGTTATAGTATTTGGTTCTCAAAAAAATAACCAAACAGGAACCAAGAACTAACGTTAGGGAACGTTCTGTGTTTGTTGGGATGTCTCGTAAAGTCTTTTGGCAAAACACACAAATGGATATCTGATTATATCATCATATTAGGATTATTCATATTACTTGTATGTTAATTAATACTGTGTTTTACCCCTATCTGCCTGGTATTGCAATATTTTGTAGTGTCTATTATGGTTTTTACATAAAAACAGCAACATTTTGTGTCAAACAGGTACTTTTATTTTTTGTTGACGTGAAATTGTTGCAAAAATGACAGCGCTCTAACAACAGTTATTAGCAGAATATATGAATATATGAATAAATGACAATTGGCACTAAACACAAATAAATACCTAAAGTAGTAAAACAGAAACAGAAAATAGTGTAATGAAGACCAGGTTCCAGTGAAATACTGTATTTTCATAATCCTCTTTGATGTCTGTAAGTCCATGTTCACATTATCCTGTGTATTCCAACTGTAGAATAAGACAAATACATGAAACATTGATACATGAACTTGAAAATGTTTAATCATGTTCTTGTCCTTATATCTGAAATCTCCCTATATACTTTTGCAGACCAATATTTGGAGAGGACAGCCATTTGTTGTGGTGATCAACTATGCTAACGAATAAAAATCTGTAAAAATCTGTTTGTATAGCAGTAGAAACTCTGTTAACATAATGTAACATGATTATGTAATACCTCAAATAAAAGAATAGAGACCTAACTATCATCCATTTAAGAAGGTGGCGGTAGGTACTTTCAAACACGTGTGAAGAATTATGTTAGGTGTTTTTCTCACACTGTGGTGTTTTTTGCATCTGCATGGTAAGCGGTTTTTAATTATGGCGCATTTCTATTGTATTATTTCTGGGTGTGCAAACAAACAGTCTCTTGTGGCGTCCTCATTATGAATCTCCAAAAAAAAAAATAATAAGTATAAATATAAGGATTAACATTAGAGAAATATGAAGCGTCATATTATAATTATGTCGTGAATGCTACGTATATATTTTATATTTTGTATCGTTTTAAGTAGTCCTTTATTTAATGTTGTGACGCATTTCGATATGGGAGGCAGAAGGAGGGGATCTACCCTCTCAGCTGAAAAACAAAACTGTCAAAACAAAACGTTGTTTCAGGGTTTCACGTACGTAAATTTCACTGCCTCAACTGTGTATTCAGTATTATTACAACTTTGTCTGAAAGAAATTTAAAATCTCAGAATATCTATGAAATAGGCCTTTGATATGAACGGGTCAGGTATGATAAATGCATGCAAAATCAATGACTGATATCTTTAATACTTGGACTAACACAGTATTTGGAATAATATGTGGAATAGTGTTATTTGAGCCGTAATTAAATTATAAATAACAATAGGTTAATTGCCTACCCCCTTGAATTGAACCAGTGGTCTATGAAATATGCAAGTGATGAGTCAATGTGTAAATCGATGTTGTTCTGCTGTTTGTTTGCATGTTACATTATGAATCCAGATGTATTTCTCTACCCACAAACTTCATGATCTGTGGAAAAAACATTTTCACTGCACTTTCCTGTTGTATATTGTTGTCCAATCATTCCAGACATTTATAATTATTTTTTATTTATTTATTTTTTTCTTTAGGTGCATCTGGTGTTGACACAGACAAAGTGTCTGTGATGGTGGAAGATTCAGTCACTCTACACACTAAGGTTAAAATAAACCAAAAAGACATAATAAAATGGTTTTTAGATGACACTCGAATAGCTCAGATCATTGGAAATCTCAGTACATGTACAGATGTGCAGTGTAATCTAGGTACTGAGAGATTCAAAGACAGGCTGAAGCTGGATCATCAGACTGGATCTCTGACCATCATGAACATTAACACCACAGACTCTGGACCTTATCAACTGCAGGTCACCAGTAGCAGCAGCAGCGGCAGAACTGACCACTGTAAGATCTTCAGTGTCACTGTCAATGGTGTGTATAGTTTAGTAGTTTAATGTATTTTCATTGGAGGAGTTTTTAAAATACAGCTGAATATTTTAAATCGACGTGAGCTTTGACATAATAATAAGATAATACTTTAGATAGAACATCTGTCACCGTAACTTTTTTTTTTTTTTTTTTTTTTTTTTTTTACATAAGCAATGCATAAAATGACATGACTATAATTTTAGCATGATTTCCTGTGTAGAAAAAAAAATAAAAAAAATAAACATGAGTATGATTTTCACCCATGATTTCAATGATCTCTTATGTGGAGGCAAAAAAACACCTGATGTGCAGCTATTAACAGATGGTCACTTGTCTGACAAATTAAAGCTGGTATTGGTGTTTTTGACAGGACAAGTAAGAATGATGGTAATTTTCATAATTTACGATCGGTTAGATATTGCATTTTGCCCTCTTTAAATCAGACATGGAGATAAAGTAGTGCAGATGACATGTAGCTAAATTGTTTGTGAATCCTCCAGCAGCTGTTGGTTTGTGTTTCAGATGTTCCTGCCGATGAAATTACGTCAATGAAAGAGGGTGAACCTGTCACTTTAGATCCTGGTGTAATGAGCCACCCAGATTGTTTGTTTACGTGGATTTTTAATGACGTTCGCATTGCTGAAATTAATGGAGATCCCAGCAAGACCTGCATAGATGTTCAGTGTCAAGATAGTGATGGAAGATTCAGAGTCAGACTGAAAGTGAATCAGACTGGATTTCTGACCATCATGAACACCAGAACCACAGACTCTGGAGTTTATCAACTACAGGTCATCAGCAGCAACGTCAGTATTACAAAGATTACGAGCTTGAAAGTTACTGGTGAGTGTCACTGGTGTGTTGCATTAAGCAGAAAATTAATAAAGTGTTTTTCACTTTCACATTCTTTTTAGGGCTGAAACGATTCCTTGAGTAACTCGAATACAAAAAATCATCAAGGCAAATTATTTGTAAGGATTATATATATATATATATATATATATATATATGCATTTTGAATGTAATTTGGCAAATAAATGAATTAAATGGGTTTAGTTTTCATGGTTATTAATGTATGCAATTTCAGCAATAAAATGTTAATTTTTCTAAAAAGAAAACAAATTAGTTGTTTATTTTAAGAGACCTATCTTATTTTCTCTTGTATGTTTAGTATTTTTCTTTAATAAAGAAAAACGTCTTATCCGAATATTCGATTAATCAATGGAATAATCAGTAGAATACTCAATTACTAAAATAATTGATAGCTACAGCCCTAAATCTGTAGTTGTTAACCTGCACAATACAAAAAGTTTTCCTGTAAACACTGATGTTTCCTGTTGAGTCCTTTGATGTTGTTTTAGTTTCTCTTCTTCTAAAACCACCATTTATCAGTTAAATCAGTACCACACAACTGATGAGCAAAGCAGAAAGGTTTAAATATCAGTCAAAAATATCAAATTAATATGACTGTCTCTCTTCTATCGGTACAGGTTCAAGTCTGTCTCCAGCTGCTATAGCGGGATTAAGTACTGCTGTACTTGTTCTGCTGGTGGTTGCAGCTGCAGCTGCTGGTGTGTTTTATTTTCACAAGTAAGGGAAAAGTGAGTATTACATACAGCTGATTTAACAAAATAGAAATATGAGATTCATTGTGTATGCAGGATGTGAAAATATGTTGTTCATTCTAACTCATCTGTGTAAAACTGAGTTTTTATTATTGCTCAAACAGGCATCCATTTGGAGCCAAATAATGGTCAGGTAATATAAACCTAAATTCCTCAAAACTACAACTCCAGTCTTGCATTTTTTTTAGGGGTTCAAGCCTTTAACGCAATGAGATATTTTCACCAAACTGGCCACTTGCTGGTGCTATAAGAAGGGGGGAAAAACATAAAAATGGCTATAACCAGTGATGGACGAAGTACACAGACCATGTACTTGAGTAAAAGTTGAGATACCTAGTGTAAAATATTACTCCAGTAAAAGTGGAAGTGCTCCCTTTAAACGTCGACTTGAGTAAAAGTACAAAAGTACTTGACTTCAAATGTACTTAAGTATCAAAAGTAAAAGTAATTTGGTGTAATGTAGTTCCAATGTCTTGTCATGTCCTTTATACACTCAATCAAGTCATACAAGGTAAAAAAAAAAAACAAAAAAAAAACACTAACACCACTCTGAAATTACAATGTTTTCTATTTGTGATATCTGGTACTGATATCTTTTGAAATTATCATAAGCACATCCTACTAAATGGAAACCACATGATTAGGAATAAATAGGGTGGGGGGGAAACCACATTAGACACGTATTTCTTTAACAATTTATTGTTTGAAGTAATGTAGAAATCTTATTCCTTTATCACATTCCTTTACTACATCACAGCTGACGGATTTACTCAAGTTTACAAAGGTTTACAAAGTTTACAAAGAATGTCTTTTTTCCAATTTACTAAACATGACTCCTTACAACACAGCTGTATGTCCACTCTATAAACAAATGTTAGTTTCTGTTGTTGTGTGATTTACAAACACTAACACACCAATAGATTTCCCTGAAGACTTACGCAGTATGTAGAACTACTAACTAGTAGTGATGTGCTATAACAGAAGAATAACAGAAATAGCACTGTTAACTGTATGACCTACCTAAAGCTAAAATATTTTTTGTTAAGTTTGAGAAGGAGCTGATTTTCAAAATTTCTGGCATCCAATCTTGCCCTTCTTGGGCTGAAAATCAGTCCAGCAGTGCTAAAGAGACGTTCGCATGCAGCAGAAGCTGGTAAGGCAGTGTTGATTTTAAGAGACAATTTGCAAACCGCAGGATAAGATTGCAGTATCTCTTTGTTGTCTACTTTAGAGGCAAGGTACCCTTCTAGCTGTTTAACACTTTCCTGCCCATGAGTTTTTTTTCATGCTTGAAAAGAAGTCATCGTCATCTGAAGCACTTGATCCATTGCCTGGTGACTGATGTGGACGTTCTTCCTCCAGATGGTCCTTGATGTAGGCAAGTCCTAATATACAACATATATTGGGACAGATGCCAGAAATCATGTTATATAAATGATAGGGCAATACAGTACAGAGGAAAAAGAATGAACTAACTAATTTGGAGCAACATGCACAGTTATGGATAGGCAGCTAAAGCTGACATATGAGGGCAAAGATCAGTTTCTATGCCCCATTAGATCAGCTTTACTTCCCTGGCCACAATTCAGTCTAGATTGTGTCAAATTTCCTTGTTCTTTTTCCTGAACAACATGAACAGCATGTAGTACCTTGAACAATAAGGCTATGGGGTCCATCCACATCAAACTTGCCTTTTAGGCATATATATGAATCCAGGTCACAACCCCCACCCCCACCCTTTTAAGTAAGTAAACTTATATAAATGTGCTTGTTTAGTTTTTTTGTTTACTTTTGTTTTGTGAACTAAGCGCATGACATCTGAAATAAAAATGCCACAAAACATATGTACATACATAGATACATACCTAGGTTTAATAGGTTCTCATCAGATGTCCACGCTGTTTTAAATTTTGGGAGCAGGATGGCAGCAGCAATAAACTCTGGTTCTGCCATCATGTCTTTAAAGCGCTTTTGTAGTCCCTCTAGGACTGCATCCACCAAAGGTTTGCAGTACCTGGAATTAGAGGTGGGGGAGAGAAAATGATATAGTACAATATCACAACATTTACAGCGTGCATTTATACTGAGACAATGACAATAACAACAAGCATCCCAATACTTAATTGTTAAATATGATTTGACGGTCTTACATCTATTGTGTTCTTGGTCAATGTGTTCATAAAGGCCTCTTTTTAATCATTTTACTAATGGCACACATTAACTTCCTACACGTATGCTATATGAAGTTTTAAGGGAGTTG
Organism: Labeo rohita; assembly: GCF_022985175.1. Lineage (NCBI taxonomy): Eukaryota > Metazoa > Chordata > Actinopteri > Cypriniformes > Cyprinidae > Labeo > Labeo rohita. The sequence continues at coordinate 53,074 of NW_026129266.1, forward strand.
AATTGTGTATGATAAGGAATACACCTTAATAACATGAGGGGAAAGAATCTCTACCTGGAATTTATGTGGATTCGTTCAAGCTTATTGATGAGGAGCGTCAGAGTTGGCAGAAGCCATCCCATCTGAACATCTGTCTCATCTTGAAGAATGTTGAGGGCTTTGGCGAGAGGACCCATGGTTCTGGCAAATTCCTCCAGAAAGGAAATTTCAACTGAACTCAACCTAACAAACATAAAGAACACTTAAGTCTGTGTGTGTGTGTGTGTGTGTGTGTGTGTGTCTGAGAGAGAATGAGTGATTGTGTGTGTTTGTCTGTCTGTCTGTGAGAGAATGAGTGATTGTGTGTGTGTGTCTGTCTGTGAGAGAGTGTGTGTTTGTGTGTCTGTCTGTGAGAGTCTGTGAGTTGTGTGTTTGTGTGTCTGTCTGTGAGAGAATGAGTGAATGTGTGTGTGTGTGTCTGTCTGTCTGTGAGAGAGAGTGTGTGTTGTGTGTCTGTCTGTCTGAGAGAGTGAGTGATTGTGTGCTTGTGTGTCTGTCTGTGAGAGAATGAGTGATTGTGTGTGTGTCTGTCTGTCTGTGAGAGAGTGTGTGCTTGTGTGTCTGTCTGTGAGAGAATGAGTGATTGTGTGTGTGTGTCTGTCTGTCTGTGAGAGAGTGTGTGCTTGTGTGTCTGTCTGTGTGAGAATGAGAATGATTGTGTGATTGTGTGTGTGTGTCTGTCTGTGAGAGTGTGTGTGTGTGTGTGTGTGTGTGTGTCTGTCTGTGAGAGAGTGAGTGATTGTGTGTGTGTGTGTGTGTCTGTCTGTGAGAGAGTGAGTGATTGTGTGTGTGTGTGTGTGTGTGTGTGTGTGTGTGTGATGAGTGGTGAGTGGTGAGGCTGCTCGGACTATAATTGTCCTCCATTTCCCCTTACGTAAAGCAACTGAATAGTTAAGCAATATTTTCCAAAATTACATATTGGAATGAAAGGTATATTTAAAAAAAGTTACACTTACATTGGCAACTTTAGTGCAGTGCATACAGTTCTCAGGGCCCCTTCTCCTTCATCTTTGATTATTCTCACGATTCTTTCAACAGAGAGAAATAATGAGTTCCATCGTGTGTCGTTTGGCCGGATCAGTTGTATTTTGCATGTTTCCTCTATGATGTCTGAAGCAGTGGAGGATCGAGATGTCTTGTTCCATAAGCCACTGCATTTCGCAAAAGCTGATCGTGACAGTCTTTTATAGGAGTCATTGGAATTGGCCTTGGCTGCATCAACTGTGGCAACAAGGTTTAATAGATGACATGCACAGCGATGATGCTTTGGAAGCTGAAATTGTAAGCCATCATCTTCCATTAAGATCGGTGTTACCTCAATGAAGTCAACATCAACACCTTCCTCTTCCTGTTCATTTTCATCACTGCAAGCATCCTCTTCAGTCTCACTGGAGGCACAGTTATTGTTCTCATCTTGTTGTTGTTCTCCATATTCTCTAAATGCCTTTATGAAATTGGACCCATTGTCTGTGGTGGTTCTAACTATTTTTCTCTATGCCAAATTCGCAATGGATGTCATTCAATGCACTGCCCAACACATCAAAAGTGTGTGGCCCTTTAATCCGCCGGCAAGCAAGTGCCACAGAGCACCTCTTTAATGAATCTGGATCCACCCAGTGGGCAGTGACTCATTCATTTCTTGGACACCCTCTTCTACTTTCCGGCGCAATGTAGTTCTGGACATCACACGTGAATTAGGCTGTAGCTCTTGCACTAAAGCATTAAACGCAGGCTGTTCTAGCACAGTAAATGGTTGAAGACTCTGAATTACAAAATTTATGACTACGTTGTCTACCTTTGTTTGATTCACAATTTTCGTTTCTCCTAATTTCAGTTGTCTGGAAGTGGAGGGAACTGGGTTTTCAGCTTTTCTTTTTCGAGGGGCTGTCAGGGCACTGTATCTTTCCAAGTGACTTGAATGCTTTCTCTGGAAAGAAAGGGGGAAAAACACATCATGAACATAATATCTTCACAGCAATATATCTCAATTTCATAAATGAAGTGCACATTTCATGTTTTTTTGCATGTACCAAGTAGGCTGCTGAGAAGGCTGAGTAACTAGCTAGCCTACATCAATCGCAGGCTACTGTTCAAGTAGCTACCGATCAATCATACCTTGCATGTAAACCTAGTCAAATAGAAGCCTAAATGTCAGAAAAATGCATTGGCCTAAATGCATTTTCATCATTTTACATTGAATTTCTTTAGACACACTACACATTCTATGAACGAGCTTGACAAGTAAATGGCATTTTTAGGGGGTAATGTTAGGCTATTTCTAGCCAAGTGCCTTCACTGCAAAAAATGCTTTTCTTAGTATTTTTGTCTTTATTCCAGTCCAAATCTCTAAAAATTATTAAATCAAGATGCATCCACTAAGAAAAATAACCTTAATTCAAACAGAAACAAGATATATTGGCAGATAATTTTGCTTTTTTTAAGCAACAACTCACTTAATTTTGATTTATTTCCCCAGAAAACAAGACATAATATCTTATGGCCTTATACTTTAGTAAATGCATCTTGATTTAAGAATTTTTAGAGATTTGGACTGGAATCAAGACAAAAATACTAAGTAAGAAAAGTATTTTTTGCAGTGTTGGTGTTAATGAGCTTTGCTAACGGTCTGCAGTTTCCTAGCTTAACCTTGCACAATGGAACTGATGTCCACGTTTATTATTAACACAACGTATGAGCGTATTATATCCAGTTTGGGTAAAACGACAGGTTTATTAGCCTTTAATTAATTTCACAGTCAAACTGAAAATTACTTACCTCTATGTGTTTCTTTAGATTGGACGGCGAATTCTTGAAAGAAGAAATCGTATGCTTCTGAGGCAGACAGAGAAGGCACTTAAAAATGAATGACTCGTTCTTCCTTTCCACTACTTCAAAAAATTCGCTTAAATATGGCCATGGGTGCTCAATTTCAATGTCTGGCGCTTCTTCCATTATTGCGTTGGCTATAAACGTGACAGCGAAAAGAAGCAAGCAGGCAGGCAGCAGTTATATTAGACAGTAAAGCGCGCAAACTGCAGGAAACACGACGTGTTCTGATTGGCACACTTGCGGAGCACGTGTACTTATTTTGACCTGTCACTGGTTACGCATGTATGTTGTGGAACGTAAAAAGAAACGACAGGTTTTAGGAAAGTAGTGGAGTAAAAAGTAAGGTTTTCCACTTCGAAATGTAGTTGAGTCAAAGTATAAAGTCTCACAAAACAATGATACTCAAGTAAAGTACAGATACGCTAAAAAGTTACTTAAGTACGGTAACAAATTACTTGTACTTCGTTACTGTCCACCACTGGCTATAACTAAGCAACCATTTGTCTGATCAACATGATAATTGGTATGCAGTGTCTTGATCCAAAGTGCTGCAAGTGCTTGTAAGGACATTTGCATATCTCAAAAAACATGATCGCCATTGGCCATCGAATTTTGAGCCCGTTTGACTCATGGTCCTAGAGGTCACTGTGGTACAATTTTCTGGACTTCCAAGGTTAATAATAATCAGCACCAAAAAAAGAAAAAAAAAATGTTGAACTTTGGGTAGCTATGAACAGGGTTGTTTAGAAAAGGGGCCTGTCCAAATATACCTAAAAGCTAACAAAGCCTAAAAATGAACTCAAACTCAAAACTAGGTAAGCACATATGACAGGTGATTGTAAACAGACCACAGGTAGTGCTATAACAGTTAAAACTGCTTCAAAAACAATACTTTTATGGTTAATGACACATTTTAGAAAATGTTTATGTATTCATGCATACACTAGTTCTGCCCGTCGTACAGTCGATTTCCTCATTATGTACTACTTTGTCTGTAGGACCAGTGCTGTCACTCAAATTGTTCTTTAAATATTAGACACTACTTAAAAACACCTACTTTTGCAAACTCCTCCAATACGATCAGAAGTGGTGCTATTTAGACATTAACATTAAAAATCATCATATTTCTATATAAAATTACCTTTGAATTGAATTTTGAATTTGACAAAAATGCTTTTTAAATCAATAATTTAGGTGGTTACAGGCTTGGTAAAAAGTATGTAGTGTATTTTCATTAGTGTTTCAATGCCTTAAAGAGCTTGAACTCTGATAATCACTGCTTGCAGCTATATATTTTTGTGTTTGTGTAACTAAATCATCAGTCATTGTTAATTTCAACTAAATCATCAATCAACTGTTTATTTCTCTTACCTTCTGTGTTTTCTTTTCAGAGGGCTAAAAACTATTCATCTGTTAGTCAGACTGAGGCTGCTGCTAATGGTGGGTTGTATAGAAAGACTGAGACTGCGACTGAAACAACACTGTAACATTATTTATTTATTATTTATTGAAAGGGACAGTAAAAGGACAATGGGAAATGAGAAAAAAGGATCAAACTCATTCAAACAGTAGTCCACGTACTTTCAGTTACATAAACATTGGTTCAAAAAAGGCAGATACGCAGTAAACCAGCAACACATTACCGGCAGCAGGAACAGCAAGGGCTTGAGTTTTTCGGTATGTATAGGCTTATTGAAGGTGCTAAAGTGATCCAAAACAAGAGCAGTCAATGTTTTTTTTTTGTTGTTGTCATTTGCACTATAATGCCATTTTCACTGATGTACTAAAATTATTATTTTCAGTTATTTTGTCCCATCTGTTTACATCCTTTGTAACTGACTGTTTTCATGAATACCTCGCCAAGAAGGGCATTATGACAAGGAAATGCATTTGACTGCTTGCATATTATCACACAAGGCCTCGTACTGCAAGACACAAGTGCACTTCACATACTGTAGTGTCCATTACAGGTTATGTTGTGTAGTGTGAAACAACGTGGTTTTAGAATGTTACAGTTTGTTGCATAGCAATCACATGCCTCATATTCACATGGTTTGGATAATCAGAGAATCACAGTGCACTGTATAAACAGTCATTTCAGGGTTTGAGGGTACTGAAGAAGTATTAAGAATCGACTATCTGTATGATGATATGCAATGCTAGATTTGTTATGTAAACAGGTCGCACGGTTCATTCGTCCAATCAATGTCACTAACTCCGCAAATATGCAAATAAGAACATTATTCTGGGGTTTAGGAATGAAGAGCTCATCTGAAGTCCATCTGATGTTTTTCTTTACAATAAACATTTTTAACCAGCTTCTATGTATACCTTCTATGTATAGCCTCTACCTAAGTACTTCTGATCGGGCTGAGGCTGGGATTTAGCGAGTTTGAAGTAAAAGTATTTGATGGATATATGCTATGTGTCAAAAGCATTCAGTCAGTATTATCTTTTTTTTTTTTTTTTTATCTTTTTTTGGCCGAGTTGGCTGGTTTTGCATCTGAAGTCTTCGAATGTATAACAGCCAAAAATGTGTCATTCGTGTCAAAATCTGAGCCCTTATCACACTAAAAACATATTACTCATTAATCAAATTAGCCTGTAAAATATAGAATTTTGAAAATTGCCAAAATTATCACAAATTTTGTCCACCCACCCAAAACAATTTTGACCTGCAATCGATTCACATCCACCTGATTGGGTGGAAATCTGCCAACACTGATTCTGCTGAACAAGTGAAACATTGTTTTTTATTTGTGATTTTATATGAATCGCATTGGAGTTGTAGTGTCATTTTGCCTGGATTATTTTGTGATATTTTATGAGGTGCTGCAGTTGGATGTGTTAAATGCAGAGCACAAATTCTGACTATGGGTACCATACTTGGCCACACGTCACGTCCTTTCCTTTCCTGTCTTTTCCTTTCCTTTCCTTTTTATATGTGCCTTTCCTGAACTTGGTGCCAGCCAATGTAACATATGCTTTAAATTAAGCTTGTATAAACGCTGTTGTCTTTCTGTAACAAATAAATGAAAGAATAAATTGAATGTTCCATGTATGTTTATTTAATAAATGCCATTAAAAAAATATTCACACATAATAGCTGGATTCCTGAAATGGTGAATTCCTAATCTGGACACAAGATTACTAAAACTATTACAATACTACTTGTATACATGTATGTATTTATAAAATAAAAGTGGTAATGTGACATCAGACTACTGTCTGAAAAAGAAATGATTATTAAATATACTAAAGTTTGATTTTAAAGTAGGCATAATAGTGGAAACTTTATAACGTATTATTGAGATTTATTTCCTTGTGATACAAGTGGCGAACATTATTAGTGACCCAAATATAAGCAGTAGCATTCATGCCGGCAAGCTGTGTATATATATCGATCACCCCTCTAGTGGTCACATGCTGTATTAGTTTCAGTTCTGAGGGTGCGCTTTCGGTCTGCTGCTCTAAATTCTATCTTAATACAGAATTAAAAGTGAAGGCAATTAGATCTAAGCTATAAAATGGCAGAATCTGGCTAAGAAATGCAGGGGATGTTATGTTTACGATACAAAGCATTAGGCGGAAACATTTAATGCGGGTGCAATGTCACAGACTTTGCCATTCATTTTCTGTACAAATATTCACTGAAATCACATGAAACTTGATACAGACAGAGTCTTGGGCATTCTGAAGAAGTATGAATAGAAATGTTGCTGTGAGATTTGAAGGAATTTAAATAATGCATGTATAAATGTGAAAGAGTGGTCAGTGCAGATGGCGGCTCACTTGACCGCGGTCACCCGACCCGCGGATATAACCGCGCATCACTATTATGGATAAACTCTTCGTGGAAAAATGTATATCCTTTTTCCAGTTTGTTCCTCTTTGTGACGGAGTTTTCCTCCACGATTTTTGTCACGTCGGCATAGGTGATCTTTGACAAACCTGTGAGGGAAGTTGTGTAGACACTCTCCATTTTTAAATTACCCGGCTTTCTGCTGTGTTGACATTAGACAGGAAGTCTGCATACCCTGCGATTGCGTATTTCCGGTTTTTGTGAAAAAGGTCTAAATGCGCCCGCGCCCGCGCCCGCGCCCGCTCCGTTCGCTCCTCCACCCAGATGCTGCCTGTTCACACGCGAGGACATGTCAGAGAAAACCCGACCATTTTAATCAGAAACTACGGAGAATCACGTGATCACCTGATCTGTGTTTAAACGATTGTGCTGCATGTAAACGCATTAACCTGCTTTCTAAATAAAATAAGTCATTGTAAAAACAGTTTTGTGAAATTATAAGTTTCTAAATCTGAAATTTCATTCTAGATATGTGAGATTCTTGCTGGTCCAGATAGACAGCTTTGTAATAGAGAAGTTGAAGGAAAGGCGGCTTGATACCCTGGTTAAAACCTTTGAAGGTAAGTTATATCATTCAGTAACATTCAGTAACCATGATTTGTTTCAGAATCTTTTTTATTAAAATAATCATTGTTACTGTCATGGCAATAAAATCAAACAATCAAACATTTAAAAGCTTTAACTTATGTAACCACCTTTGTGTTTGTTTGTTTGTTTGTTTGTTTGTTTGTTTGTTTGTTTTGTTTGTTTTTTTCATATTTGATCAGATTTCACAAGACTTCAGGAAGCTACATCCAGAGGCAGACTTTTTGTAGACTGGGCTACATTTGCAGACCAAATTGTTGCCTATGCCCAGTAAGATGGAAAGGTGCATTAAGAGCGGGGTGACATGACTTCAGGTAAGGTATTTCTTATAATATGTCAAACTATAGAAACAAAATTCAAATGTAAATACAATGGTACAGTTACACTTAACTAGTTGCTTATTAGTTTGTGTATTGGCTGTTAATTAGTACTTCTACAGCACATACTGATGCCTTATTCTGCATGAGCATATTCTACATCCCTGAATCCCACCACATACCTAAACTTACCCTGCAGTAGTTGAATGGGGGTGGGGATTCATTTGCATTAATACCATTATAATTTTAATTATTATTTTTTTAATTATAATTTCATTATTTAAAGGAATGAAGATTTTTTTTTTTTTTTTTTTTTTTTTTTTTTTTTTTTTATGAAAGTGTTTCAATGTGTTGTCTTGATTCATTAAATTATGAGTTTCACAGTTTGAACTGTATTATTTTTATTGTTTAGATGCTAAAGGGGAGAGTGCTTTCAAAGTCCTGCACATTCTGGAGGAAGGGTCCACAGAATTCTAGAAGCCATTCATTGACATACAAACCTGTAAGTTTTGTTATACTTTTTCTATACATATATAATGAATTTTTGGAAATGAAAACTGATATTTCCCACTGACACACTACAGCAAAAAATAATCACAAGATAATCAAGAAATCACTGACTTAAAACAATTGTTTAGCTGGTGAAAATACTAGTGTTCCAATCATTTTGGCCACCATGAAGTGTTCAGATGTAAAAGACTAAGAATGTGCAGTTTGAAATTTTCTTCTAAAATGAGAATTTTTTCAGGCCTAAGTGTCTTCAAGGCTAAGTGTCATATATTTAACAGGTGGGGACCAGCATGGTGGATTTGTGCCTTGGGGATGAGGCAACGACCTTCGCCTTTGTTACGGGCCGTGCCACTGAAGCGGACTCATTGCCTGGGAATTTCTCCAGCTTGCAGTATATTATATTGATGGACATAAGTCTTTATGTGTGAATTTTTTTAAGGCCAACTGTTTTTTTCTGGCCACTTGTAACATGTTTTAAATTGTCATATGTATTGCCTGGTGGACACTTCTTTGGCTTAGTTTTAATAGCACAATGTTTGGAACGATTCTCATGTCGTCATAATTAATTTTTGAGTGTTCTGCTGCTGCAATGTTGACAAAGAATCGAAATCTACAGTGCCTAGTTTACACAGTTTTGTGTTTTAAAGTAACTGATCTACTAAAATTGTTGTTTTATGTGTCTATAATGGTTAAATAAAATGTTTGACAGCTGCACCCATTTGAAAATTGTTTTAAAAAGAAAAAACTCATTAAATTGATGTTTACAGTTGCATTTTTTGTGTTTTTTCTGACTGTATTACAGAAAAGCAATAATAATTTTACATTCTTTAGTGATTATTTATTATTATTTGTAAATATAAAGGTAATAAAGGCAATAAGACAACAAATAACCCAGTGATTAGGTTATGTTTAACCCAGCAACACAGTTAACCTGACCCACTGGTTGGGTCAAATAAACAACCCAGCATTCTGGGTCAAATGGTTAAACCCAGCACCTGGGTCAAAACAACCCAATGCGTGTTCTGTCCCATAGTTACCCAGCGGCTGGGTTAAGGTTGGGTTATTTTTTAACCCAGCACTTTTTAGAGTGTACTGTTTGTCAGTATCTTAACATTGTTTTAATCCAGGGGTGCCCAAACTCGGTCCTGGAGGGAGGTGTCCTACAGATTTTAGCTTCAACCCCAATTAAACACACCTGAACCAGCTAATCAAGCTCTTACTAGGACTGAGTTTGGCCACCCCTGATTTTAACCTTTACAACTAGAAAAATGCAATGTCAGTTGAAATGTAAGAAAAGCAAACCTCTAGTGGATCTTGCCATTTTAATTTTTGATTTCACAACATCTCATAAGTGTCCATGCTCTGCTTAGCAAACTTAAAGTCATGTGACAGAAGTGATGGCTGATCTATGTAATGTGACATATTTTAGAGTGAAACAGGTTTTAGAATGTGATAAATTATAGGGCGGGACTTGACTTTATTCATCAATGTAGTAAATGTATAAATTCAAGGGTGGGGGTAAAGGAGTAGGTATCTTGATGAATGGGACCTTAAGAGCAGAAAATGCACCTCTTTTATTTCTGATTGTGGCTGTGTGTGTTTTGGGTTGTATATGACTTTTTTTTTTCTTGAATGAAAATGAGGTTGTGAGGGACAAACCTAGTCTTTACAATGGCACAGACTGTGTATAAAGCCCTACCTATACTTTCCATAAGTCACAGCAAACTCACACCTGTTTTATTTTTGAATGCATTTATAGTTACATTAATTACAATAAATTACATTATATAAGGAATAATTGATGATATGCCATTTAATTATTAGAAAATCATGCACACCCAAGATGGTTTTCGACCCATAAAAACTGTTGCTGCAAAGATGTTAGAAAAAATATTTTTATTTCAAGCTAGAAGCTGCCACCATGTTTAAATAATAATAATTTCAATACAGAAAAAAACTAATCAACCAATGTAAGTAAAACATTCTCGAGCTCAAGGCAAGTAAACACTCCAAGTAATACTTACAAGCATAAGTATTAATACATATACTAATCAAAAATAAAAATGAAATAATATATTTTTTAAATAGAATCTTTTTTAAAATAGAATTGTAGGTTTTTTATTTTATGTTTTTTAATGTATATAAAGGCTATTACAGAAATAGACTACAGACATTTCATGAAGTAATACATGTTAAAATAAAACACTGCAAAATTTTCACTGTATACATTAAAGATAATTCTTATTACAGTTAATAAGTGATTCAGTCAAGAACACTGAGTGATTTTCTCTTTTTCTTTTGTTGTTTGATTATTGTTTGACGTGGTCGGCTGCTGCAGGTTTTCGCTGCTGTCGCTTTAAGATCTGACGCCCATATCAAATATTTTGGCGCATCAGGTGTTTCTCCCAACTGTTCAGGTTTACTTAAGACAAAACTTAAAGACAAAACCAAAACCGATAGTCTCCAATACGAGCATGTGTGTAGCAATAACAGAACCTATTAAAAGCGAAAGAGAACTTGTATTCGCACACTGACTGAGAGGCGCGTTCTGTGATCGCGCTTTGAGTGTGCGCGCACTAGTGATGGCGGTGATATCCGCGGGTCGGGTGGGTCGGGTAATAAAAAAATGCATTCTGATTATTTGCGGGTGGGTCGCGGGTGGATGAGATGAATCAATAATGAGGCAAATTTAAACTACATTTTCTAAAATATGAACCTGTTCTAAATACTTTTTTAAGGCAAAAAAAAATCATGACTGGCCACCATTTCTAATTAAATCGTATGTGAATAAATGCAAATATTCGCTCAAAACACATAGTAAAGACGGTAGGGAATGTGGCGCCGGCTTCCTTTGAAATATGTTTGATAATTGCGCCTGACATGCGCCCGCGCCCGCTCCAGCACCAGATTTGCCGAGTAGTAAAATTAACAATTATTATTGATTACTAATTTGAATCAGTACATTATAACGAAAACAATACCTTAAAAATGAAAAGAATTAGATTTTTATGATCTGAAATTTCTTAAACTGGGTGAACCCCTGTAATCTTTTGTCCAAGGACGTTCAAACACCCAACCGATTTCATCAGAGATTGCGGAGAGTCACGTCTAGATGTAAGTTAACGTTATTTTTTTTAGCGTGGCTTTGGCTTAAAAGCACGTGTGATTAAGCTTATATAAGTGTGCAGCGATGAGCAGATCAGCTGAATCAATCTGCTGTTAAAAATGAACCATCCATTCATCATATCATCATGCAAAACTAAGAATTAGAATAATTGTAAACGACCATCGGGTGCGGGTCGGGTGCGGTTATCTAAATCAGAGAAAAATACAGGTGCGGGTGGGTGGCGGGCGGATAATTTATTTGAAGCTGTGGATTCGGGTGACGTTTGAGCTCATCCGCGCATCTCTAGTGCGCACATAAACCCGTCGGCTTTCAAGTAGCTACTGGACAAGACTTTCATTATAATGCATCGAGTCAGTGACATTTCCGTCAACTGGCTCTGGACTCGGACGGACTCGGGATATTTTCCGAGTCCGAAAGGCTTGAGTCCGAGTCAAGTCCGAGTAAAAATGCATCCGAGTCCGTGACAAGTCCGAGTCGCCTAAAAATTGTACTCGAGACCGGACTCGAGTCCGAGTACGAGTCCGAGTACCCCAACTCTATTATTATTATTATTATTATTATTATTATTATTATTATTATTATTATTACTATTACTATTACTATTATTATTATTCTCTTCTCTGTGCTGTAGGGACTTGGGCTGTAGATGGAGGAGCTGAACACGCAGCAACATCAAAAGCTCGAGTCCTGATAAGTTTCTGATCCATTTCCCACAGCAGATGGCGGTAATGCTCTATTTAAGAATGTGAAACGCCAATAAAAAACGAAGAAGCAAAACGTCACAAAACGGGTTGTGGCTAGAAATGATACAGCTCCGACCCCAAAGGATGAATCACAAGTATCAAAGGCTCTAGATTTAATTTACATTTTTTCTTGTGCTTCTGGTCTAAAATTAAATATCTCAAAATATGAGTAATGCCTATTCATGATTCGAATTATGACTATTGAAAATACTCCACATAAATCCACAGTTAAATATTTAGGCATATAGATCACCAGAATCTTCTGGCAAGACAACACTTGAATTTTTCGTCCAGGATATTCAAGTCTAAAAACATTCTTAATTCCTGGCTACAACCGGACCTATTTATCAAAATTTCAGTGTCTCCTTGCTTGGAAGCTTTGCTATGTTCACTGTTTCTCACCCCACAGAACATTTTTATGGAATAACAGGGATATTACCATCAGAAATAAATAATTATTTTTTCCCAGGTGGTTTCAAAATAATATTAATTGTATCCTTTGCTTATTTGATGACTCAGGAAATATTCTCTCTTATGAGCAATTTATGACATACCATAGTTTCCCAATTCCTCCAAAAGAGTTTAATAAAGTGGTTAAAGCAATTTCACATGGATTAATTCACCTTGTTAACGTCACTCTTTATTTAATCCAAGGAGTTCAGTCCCACATGGAAAGAACCTATATGAGGATATATGCGCATATATGAAATCTATATGCAGTATATATGCACATATATGATAATATATATGCTGCATATATGCGTATATATGCCACATATAGGCAAAATTGAGGTGCATATATGTGCATATACAGGCCATATAGGTCTCCTGTATTGCTTCTTTATATCCACAAAAAAGCGCTATATGTACATACAAGATATGTCTCCTATATAGCTCATGGCAGGATCTGGTCATTTTAGCTCATATCTCACTTTGGCAACTGTCATACATGATGCCTAGCTCATATTTTCTATTATCAAGGCAATAACTAAGAACTAACTAAAAAAAAAAAAAAAAATGCAAAAAACTTATGTGCGAACACGTGAAATTGGTATCACATGTAATTGGCATGTTATGGAATTTACCCACACGGAAATAACCTATATAAACATATATGTTTTAATATAGGTTTTGATATAGGTTTTTAAAATATGTGACATATGTGACAATTGGCCATTTTCCGATATAATATGTACATATATGCACATATATGCACATGTATGTACATATAATATAGGAAAACGGCCAATTTTATATATGTCACATATATTAAAAACCTATATCAAAACCTATATTAAAACGTATATGTTTATATAGGTTATTTCCGTGTGGGGTTGTTATTCAGTGTACTTTGCTATTGGAAGGTGTTGATCTGTTAGACAAGAAAAGTAATATGTGCACCTAATTTTTCAATTTAAAAGGAAAATTTCTTCAAGAGGCAAGTTCTACTGGAGATCCTTGGTTGATGATATAGACTGGACAAGAACTTGGCTCTTACCTGGGAAATGTTGTATTTCTAATAAAGCAAAGGAAACATTTTAAAATTTGACATAAATATATACCCTGTTAATTCTAATGTTTCTAAAATTCTGACAAATATGACTAAATTTTGCAAACAAACAGAGGAGACTTTAATACATCTTTTTCTATGATTGTCCTTTATCCAAGCAATTTTGGTCTGAACTAGGTTCTCATATATTTGATTCTGCCAATGTTGTACACTCCTTTAGTTTAAAAGACATTGTTATTAATAATAATACTAAAAATAACCTCCTATCCTATCCCCTTCTTAAAACTGAACTAAACTCACTTCTAAAATCTCTTCATCTTATACAGAATAAAAAAAAAAAAAACCTTAGCGGTATTTAAAGAAAATCCATGTATTTAGATGCTTTCCTTATGTGCACTTGTTTGAATATCTTTGTAATGTCATTCATACTGTGGTGTTTTTATTTGTTATTCTTTATTTTTTATTATTATTATTATTTATTTTGGTAACCATTTTTTTTTTTTTTTTTTTTTATTAATGTGTAAGCATTTGTTTTATTTATTATTACTGGTTATTATTTTATAGTTTTGTATGTGATCCCTTGGCTATGTTCTTATACTGTCTGTTCAAGCATTAACTTAAAAAAAAAAAAAAAAAAAAGAGAGAGGATACAGGATACAGCTCCGACCGGACACTAACAATGAAATGAACTGTTCTACCTATTAGATTGTTTTTACCGTCTACACGTCTACCCCAACCCTAAATTTAGCCCTTACTATAAAACAAAGAGTATTATTGTTGTACAGTGTGACAAAAATAACGCTAGATTGATGTGCGCATGTCCAGTATCCAGAGCTGTATTCCTTCTAGCCTTAACTCACAAAACTTCATGTCATCGCATTAAAGTTTGTAGGGAGCCTCGCAAACTGTTACTTTCTGTTTCTATAGTGCAGTATGGCCTGATGTCGCTGTTAATGCAGGGCAACGCCAGATTACTTTTACTTAACTTAATCTGCGTTTAGCTTTTAGCAAACATTGACGATGATCCATGTGTTTATCTTTCTCTTTTTGTTGGTGCCTTTACGCGCGGATGGTAAGACATTTATACTGTCTTTTTTTCGGTCAGTGATACAAGCGAACGGGACGCCGTTTTGTTCAGTATAATCTCTTTTAGCTTTGAACTCGACAAAAATAATTTATTGTTTGTATTTCTATTGACTCTTGTAAGACATTTTATTTGGTACAGTCTCTCTCTCTTTTGGACGTGACGGTTTTAGTCAGCCTTTGATATAGAGGCATAAATAAACATTATGGCTTTCACAATGGGGTGTAAGTACAAAAAATTAATCTAAAAGTATATGGCCTCATACTATAAAAAAATAGGGGGTCAGTACATAGAAGCAAAACTAATCATTGTATTGTATCTTGAATACAATGAGAGTTGCACTGGTGAGCACCCTTGAAATGTAAATGAAATAAGATTTAATAAGCAGGACTTAAAATAACAATATTTTGTATTAAAAAAAAAAAAAAAAAAAAACATGATTTGTAATGGAAAACAGCACAATATATTGAAGTATTTTTATAAGTGATATTCATCTGTTAGTATTCTTGGGTCGTATGATGCTTATTAAGTATAAGTTCATCGATGAGACTCATGTATGTTTGTCTGATGAGTGAATGTTAAATTCTTCTGCTATTTGTTTTGCATGTGTTACATTATGAATCCAAACATATTTTCTCTACTCACTTATTAACTTTTTTTCTCCAGATCCTTCCCTTTTTAATGTAGTTGAAGTGCCAGTGTTTGTGAAGGAGGGAGATTCAGTCACTCTACACGCTAATGATACATCAGACCAACAAGAGATGAGACATTTTCTAGCTATTACATGGAGTTTTAATTACAATCGCATAGCTGAAATTCATCAAAATTACCTTCACAATGAAAATCCCAGTAGTATCTGTACAGATGTTCAGTGTGATGATGGTGATGAGAGATTCAGAGACAGACTGAAGCTGGATCATCAGACCGGATCTCTGACCATCAAAGACTTCAGAACCACAGACTCTGGATTGTATTATCTAGATGTTATCAGCTTTCACGACGTTGAGAAGATCTTCACTTTTGCTGTTCATGGTGAGTCATTATGTTTGAAAGCAAGTCTTGTATATTTAAAGTACATCATTAATGTGTTGATATACTCCGAGGAGTATATCAAATTCCAGAGCATGCACTTTTTAAACAGCCCTGAATAGCTCACTTCCTGTCGAGTGGAGCCTATGACATGAGTGCGAAAGTTGTTTGGCTCAGTGAGATCTATATGTGCACCGAGCTTCATATATATACGTGCAAGTATGTGCGGGATATACATCAAGTTTTCGGAAGGTGTTCCAGGGGGCGCTGTAGGGGGCTCTGTTAAATATTACAAATAATAGAATTTCTGATTAATTGGTCCAGCTGTAAATCTGAAAAAAAAAAAAAAAAAAAAAAAAAAAAAAAACCTTGATACACATACAAATACCATCATACCACCCAGCAGCACTAGTGTAAATCAATGATTATTACATAATAACTGTTTATTTAATTTTTTTCAGGTGTTTTTGGTGTTAGTTCAAAAGGAATGTCAGTGTTTGTGATGGAGGGAGATTCAGTGACTCTAAACACTGACGTTGAAGCAAAGCAAACTGAAAAGATTAGATGGTATTTTAATGAAAATATCATCACTGAAGTCAATAGAGATCTCAGTTATATCTGTAAAGATGGTGATGAGACATTCAGAGACAGACTGAAGCTGGATCATCAGACTGGATCTCTGACCATCACAAACATCAGAAACACAGACTCTGGACTCTATTCACTAAGGATCAGCCACGGCTTATTTCAGATATTCAGTGTTGCTGTTCATGGTGAGTCATTATGCCTTGTTTGTCTTTAAATCACATCACTTAATGTGTTTAGTTATATTTTTTTGCTGCTGACCAACTTAAATATATTTTGTAAATATAAACAAATCTTTATTTTGAAGCCTGCAACATGGTCCAAAAAAAGTTGGGACAGAGGAAAAAATAAAAGTGAAAAGGCTATATAATAACCAAATAAACCAAACAAAGTTTCAGCAAGTTTCTTTCGCAAGTTTCAGCTCATACATCTTTGGTGTAATCTTGCCTTAACTAAACGCCCCTCAAGAACAGCTCAGCGCCCCCCTAACTGCACCCTGGAGATCTCCAAACGGGGGCGGGAGCTCCAAAATTGGGCGTGGCTTCCTCCCATTGACAGACAGGCACATGACACGCATACACAAATTTTTTCCCCCAATCAACTTTAGCGCATACTCCACCCCACTGCTGATTCTAAAGAATCTGGTGAGTTAGATGAGGGAGACATGCAAAATGTGCAGGGGTGCCTCCAGGATAGATTTGAATATCACTGAACTAGAAACATGTTTAATTTATAAAGTTTTATTTTGTAAGTCAGTACCAAATGGCTGAAGCCAGAGCCAGTGGTGAAACTCCGCCTCATTTTGGAGTTCATGCCCCATTTTGGATATCTCCAGTCTGCAGTTACTTGTCCAGCACATCGTTACAGCACCCCTTTTATGTCTTTAAACAAATTACAAGGAAACTATTTGTATTTCTTTAAAATGTTGTTCCAATTAATGTTTTGCAAGATAAAACCTTATAATTCCAAGTGGAAAATGACTTTTTAGAATTAGAAGGTTCTATCTGCATTTGGTCTGTTCCCAAAATCCCCATTTCAGAATTTGAGAGGATTTTGATATTGTACATTTAGAATACATTTAGAGTCTCTGTCATTTTCATGTAGGATTTTTTGCTATATGGAATGCAAAAACTTTAAAGGTCAATATCTCAAAACCACTCAGAATGCAGATAGAACCTTATAATTCCAAGGCAGCAAAAGTATAACAAATCATCACCTTGGAATTATAAAGTTCTATCTGCATTCTGAGTGGATAAGCACATAATGTCAGACTGAATGTCAAGAAAAAGCATGAAAATTGCTTTTACATTTAAACTTCTTGCATATTTTGTAGTTTGTTGTTTTCAGCAAACGATCCTCTAGCAGCTTTTGTGTTGTTTGTTTCAGAAGTCCCTGCTGCTGAACGAGATCAAATGAAGACAAAGTCAGTGATGGAGGGAGAATCTTTTTTTTTAAATGCTGATCCTGTGTTAAAAAACCCAAATGGTCTGATGACATGGTATGTTAATGACACTTCTATAGCTGAAATCACTGAGGATCATAGTAGGATTTGCACAGATCAGTGTAAAGATGGTGATGAGAGATTCAGAGACAGACTGAAGCTGAATCATCAGACTGGATCTCTGACCATCACAAACACAAGAACCACAGACACTGGAGTTTATAAACTAAAGATCAGCAGCAGCAGCAGCGGCGTCTGCAGGATCAGCATCATTAGGAGCTTCAGTGTCACTGTCACTGGTGAGTATCATTTAGTGATGATTATTAGTAAATATATCCACCTTTAATATCATAGGTGTCTGATCCACTTTGAGAAGTGAAAACGTTATCTTCACTTATTTTATTCTTCTAACTGCAGCAGTAACTTTAGTCTATTTTCAAAACAATGCATTTGGCGAAGACCATCAAAGGTTTCTATGTACAGCATGATTTGCAACATAGATCATTGTAGCCAGTCACTCTGCTTCTGAATTGATAGTTGATACTTTGATTATAAAGGGAGCACTCTTTCTGTACACATTATCTAATCTATTCACAATTCGAATAAAAGTTTTATTTTTCATGCTGTTAAAAGGACCAATGGCCACATATACACTGCAAAGTTTCAGGAGAGACAACTGCATTTAAATACAGAGTGAATCTGCTAAAATATCGCTCTATGAGTCACAGCACAATCCGATGACTGACATAGTGATAAACATAGCAAAGGGTGGGTCAAAAAAAAAAAAAAAAAAAAAAAAAAATATGAATGTGTCAAAATATATCTGTATTAAGTCTTGCAGTATAAATAGTATTATTTAATTAAAGTTGCCTCTGTGTCTGTGATTACAACATGTACATTAGCTAACATTTGAAGTGGCTCAAAACTTTCCAATAAATTCATCCTAAAACCAAAAAAATACCTGTTCTCTTCTTAGGACAACTTTGATGAACTTTTTTTGATCCATTTAAGATGTTGACCACTATATAGGGTAATAGCCACAATGCACAGGAGCTGTTTTTGTCTATGTTGTGGCAAAATAAAAACGACTCTCACCAGAGTAAGAGACAAACTCAGTCAAATGTTTTTATAAGTTTATTCTTTGCAAAGAAGGTCAAACAGTCATACAGAAACACAGGTTGCTGCAGAGTGCAACCAAGAAGGGAGGGCTCACTCCAATTTATATCTCTTCCCCAGCCTTCAAGGTTACATCTCCTAAACGGTGACTTTCCACACATAGTAAGAGTCAGATAAATACATTCTGCTACGTCATACTCCCAAGATTCAAATCTATATTTAGGCCCCGATACCCTTCTCTCATGTCATCCTCATAGCAGGTTTAAATAACGCAGACCCTTACAAAATATTCCATAAGCACATTTTTCTTCCACAGTCTACCTGATGTACGTAATGAGTGTGGTTCATGTCACAGTCTTTGTCAAACGGGTCAGGTCGTATTTTCTAAGTACTGCAGGGCAGGTTCGCATTTACCAAACAGGGCCCATGCCATATTCTGTCGTGGGTAATGCAGAGAAAATAAGGGTCCCTGTAAATGATTATGTTAAGTTACTTGGTATAAAAACTATGTGAAAGTAACTTTACATCAAGTTCATTACAAGCTTTTCCACAAGCTGATGTAAATAGTAATATATTGATGGTGCACACAACGTCATTCACACAAACACCAAATTTTGCAAACATTAATTTAACAAAATAGTTGTAACAATAAATCCCTTTTGTACATAACTGATAACTAAGAATAAACATAATTATTAAAATGAAAATCCATCAAGTGTAAAGTGTCACAGCATCAGTGTTTTTCCACAAAGTTGTAAAAGGGGAAAAGCATTTTACAGATATTTTTCTAATAAAATAAAATTATTTATTTATTTATTACATATTAATGTATTTTCCATCAGTACATAAACTGATGAAATATGCCTTGAGTCACTCTGGAAAAAGCTTCTGGTAGATGAATAAAAATCCCTGTCAAACAGTAAGTCATGGCAGGCTAATTTCATCACCCTGGTGTGCTAAAAATGTAAATATGAATGGGAATATACTTTAGAGATATTTTACTTGTAAGAATTTTGAAGGGTACCAATAATTGGGGGAATTGTGTATTAGAAGAAAAAATGAAATTTAGATTTTTATACATTTAAAAAAATGTTTTGTGTGTTTTGGCAGGTGTACCTTAGGTTGGCCACAATAAAAGGCCACTCTACAATGTGCAGTTTTACTGTATTGGGGGGGTCCAGCGGGGTCAGAAGACCAGTCAGTATCTGGTGTGAACACATCTCCTTTGCATAGAGTTGATCAGGTTGTTGATTGTGGCCTGTGGAATGTTGGCCCACTCCTCTTCAATGGCTGTGAGAAGTTGCTGGATATTGGCAGGAACTGAAACACGCCGATCCAGAGCATCCCAAACATGCTCAATGTCCGGTGAGTATGCTGGCCATTCAAGAACTGGGATGTTTTCAGCTTCCAGGAATTGTGCACAGATCCTTGCAACAGGGGGTTGTGCATTATCATGCTGCAACATGAGGTGATGGTCGTGGATGAATGGCACAACAATGGGCCTCAGGATCTCATCATGGTATCTCTGTGCATTCAAAATGCCATCAATAAAATGCACCTCCGTTGTTGTTCGTTGTCCATAACATACGCCTGCCCATACCTTAACCCAACCGCCACCATGGGCCACTCGATCCACAACATTGACATCAGCAAACCACTCACCCACATGACGCCATACACGCTGTCTGCCATCTGCCCTGTACAGTGAAAACTGGGATTCATCTGTGAAGGGAACACCTCTCCAAAGTGCCAGACGCCATGGAATGTGAGCATTTGCCTACTCGAGTCAGTTACGACGACGAACTGCAGTCAGGTCGAGACCCCGATGAGGACGACGAGCATGCAGATGAGCTTCCCTGAGATGGTTTCTGACAGTTTGTGCAGAAATTCTTTGGTTATACAAACCGATTGTTGCAGCAGCTGTCTGGATGGCTGGTCTCAGACAATCTCGGAGGTGAAGTTGCTTGATGTGTAGGTCCTGGGCTGGTGTGGTCACACTTGGTCTGCGGTTGTGTGGCCGGTTGGATGTACTGCCAAATTCTCTGAAACGCCTTTGGAGACGGCTTATGGTAGAGAAATGAACATTCAATTCACGGGCAACAGCTCTGGTGGACATTTCTGCAGTCAGCATGACAACTGCACGCTCCTTCAAACCTTGTGACATCTGTGGTATTGTGCTGTGTGATAAAACTGCACATTTTAGAGCGGCCTTTTATTGTGGCCAGCCTAAGGCACACCTGTGCAATAATCATGCTGTCTAATCAGCATCTTAATATGCCACACCTGTGAGGTGGATGAATTATCTTGGCAAAGGAGAAGTGCTCACTAACACAGATTTAGACAGATTTGTGAACAATATTTGAGAGAAATAGGCCTTTTGTGTACATAGAAAAAGTCTTGGATCTTTGAATTCAGCTCATGAAAAATGAGGGCAAAAAGAAAAGTGTTGCGTTTATAATTTTGGTCCGTATTATTATTTTTTTTTTTTATGTATAAAAATCTAAATTATTTTTTTCTCTAATGCACAATTCTGTTACTGTACCATACTTTGCCTTTAAATTGGTGCAATTATCTCCCACAACTATGTAAGTACAGGAAATAATGTCACTTTCCCTCACTGATAAGATCTGAAGCACAAACAATTTAATCTAAAATGTTCTTGCACCAAGAGTTTTGTAGAACACAATGTGAAAAGAAAATATGAATTTATTACTGATCACACATTAGGTGTTTTAAAAGTCTTTTAATCATGATGTCATTAGTGCATTGTGCTCTTAGCATTTATGCTATCAAGTGGAATTTTTTAATAAAAATAATTACAATGGTCAATTCTGTGATGTCAAACTCTGTTACCAAGATAGAGTAACAATGCTGACAATGCTGTAACAGAATTGTCAGTCCACCAGGCCATTTTGTTACTTTACAATTCTGTGGCTTGAAGGGTCAACTCTGTTTATGAACTATTTTAACAAAAATTGTTGTTTAAAATCTCATAAACATTATTGAGATATGTTTGCACCCTCATAATATTTCAGCATTTTTTTCCCTTCATTTTTTGAATGGCCATGGTGAATCTCAGAATTTCTAGATCATTTAGGATGGGAGTTCTGGATCTTGCAGGTCTGGAAAGCTCCTGATTTTCTTGGTCATGGTGATCACCCAACTTCTTTTTCTTGTGGAAGTCCTCTGGCTCCACTGTTTCTGCTGGCCTTCTTGTCCTTCAGATGACTGGATCATTTTTCTCCAGGAGATTACACCAGGTTGATAAAAAATAAAAAAAATTCTCCAGTTCACAAACAGTGCCTTGCTATGTGACCATCTTTTCCACATGCATGACAGACAAACTTTGATGAGGTCTCTCATGATCTTGACAATGTCTAGCAATGTGACCAGCTTTCCCACATGCATAACAGAGAGTAATACCTTCTGAATTTACTCTTTCAAATCTCCTTGGTCTCTGATGGAAACCATCAGATAATCTAGAACATTCTCTCCTGCCAAAGAAACAACTGGATGTCTAGATTTTGCAGCTTCCCTTTGACTATTTGCATTGGAATACTGTGTCATTTTGGAAATTATTTGCTCGTATATGGTGCATTGACATCTACATGAAGAGCAATGGCTTCTCACATGTGCGAACTGCTCTGTGCAATTAATGCAGACTTAAACATGAGGTTTTGTTTAGTTGCATTTGGCAAACCACTGTAACAGCTAAACATTTCCCACAACCTGGATTCAAATATTAGAGGATGCTCTCCAGGTTCCATTGTCACCTCAGTTATCTTTCTCAAGTTAACCAAATCAGTCCCAGCAAGTCTAAGTAGAGCTTCTCTCCTTGCCCCTCTGTCTGCTCTTTTGCCGTGAATTTCCTGTGAGAGAGCACTAGTTAATGAGCGAGGAATGCAGATCATGAGAAGTCTAGAAGCATCTTCATCTGACACACAATAAGCATCCACTACTTTCTCCAGTTTTGACAAGAACTCAACAGGATCCATGTTATCAGGGTCAAAAGTACCCACTGCTGTAACAAGACTTTGAAAGTCCATAAAACACAGCTGTCTAACAGCTTGGCCATTTTCTTTTTTTTTTTTTTTTTTTTTTTTTTTTTTTTTTTTTTTGGTCAAGAACCCTCTCATTTCCATTTCCGTTCTGTTTTGTTCGCACTGGTGCTATCAGGAATCTCACAGAATCATCTGAAGAGTTATGTCGTTTACTAAAGGCTTCCTTGCAGTTATTCTCATCATATTCAGAATTGGATTGGGCATGTAGCAACTGTCCCTTCATACAAATATCTAAATGTTTCCCTGTCTGTGTCGGACTTTGAAATTTCTATTGTCAATTTCATTATCTGTTCCTTCAACATGATCTCTTCAGCCTCTTCTCCATGACATGTCATAGCAGCTGACTTGAGAATTTAGCAACTTGTTTTCTGTTTTCATTTCTTCAATTTTTTTCTTAATTACCTTGTATGAAGCGAAAAGAGCCTGAAGTGCATAAGCAACTTTTTCCTCTTTGGTTTTAAGCAT
Organism: Labeo rohita; assembly: GCF_022985175.1. Taxonomy (NCBI): domain Eukaryota; kingdom Metazoa; phylum Chordata; class Actinopteri; order Cypriniformes; family Cyprinidae; genus Labeo; species Labeo rohita. The sequence goes on from NW_026129266.1 coordinate 76,377, forward strand.
TTTGGAACAATGTTTAAATTGAGACATAGCCCACTCATATAAATCATCTGCCATCTCTATCCCATCAAACATTCCTAATCTTAATAAACTGTCTTCAGCAATATAATAGGTGTTATTCCTTCACTGACTGAACGTTATCTAGAAAATTTTAGATACCTATCTAGTTAATTTAGTCTAATTATTCACAGTTCCTGTGCTTTGGGCGCAAATTAATAAAACAGCCATACTACGTCAGGCTTTTAAACCAAATTTTCACTTTCGCCTTACACTTCACTACACTAAACTGTTAAAAATGTAACACTGTCACAGTACGTCAGACAAAACCACATTACTTTGGGTTTTAGGTTATATTTTTGAAAACCGTTTACTTAGCCACAGTACGTTGGGCAAATCAACACTGCTTTTGGGCTTTAAACTTCACAGAGTCACAGTGCGTCAGACTCACTATGAGCTTAAATTTTAAGG
>NW_026129267.1:0-37536 GCF_022985175.1 Labeo rohita
GTGGTCTCAGTTGTGCTTTCTGGTTGTGTGTGTACTGTTGTTGTGGTGTTGTTGTTGTTCCAGTTGTTGTTGTGTTGTGTTGTTGTTGTGGTACCAGTTGTTGTGCTTTGTGTTGTGTGCTTTCTGTTGTTGTGCTTGCTTCTGTTGTTGTGGTGTGCTTTCTGTTGTGTGGTGTGTGTGTTTCTGTTGTGTTGTGCTTTCTGTTGTTGTGGTTTCCATTGTTGTACTTTTTCTGTTGTTGTGTGTTTCAGTTGTTGTGCTTTCCAGTTGTGGTGCTTTCTGTTGTTGTGTGCTTTGTTGTGGTTTCTGTTGTTGTTGTGCTTTCTGTGTCTGTTGTTGTTGTGCTGTTCTTCTGGTTTGTGTTGTTGTTGTGTTGTGGTCTGTTGTTGTACTTTCTGTTGTTGTTGTCTTTCTGTTGTTGTACTTGTTGTTGTTTCTGTGTGTTGTTGTTGTAGTTTGTTGTCTGTTGTGTGCTTTCTTGTGGTCTCAGTTGTTGTTTCTGCTTTCTTGTTTGTGCTTCTCAGTGTGTGGTGCTTTCTGTTGTTGTCTTTCTGTTTGTTGTAGTTTGTTGTTGTTGTTGTTTCTTTCTGTTGTTGTACTTTGTTGTTGTGCTTTCTGTTGTTGTTGTGTTTCTGTTGTTGTGTGCTTTCTCTGTTGTGTTCTGTTGTTGTTGTCTGTTGTTGTTGTGCTCTGTTGTGTTGTGCTTTCTGTTGTTGTACTTTCTGTTGTTGTGCTTTCTGTTGTTGTTGTGCTTTGTTGTTGTTGCTTTCTGTTGTGCTTTCTGTTGTTGTGCTTTCTGTTGTTGTACTTTCTGTGTGTTGTGGTTTGTTGTTGTGGTTTCAGTTGTTGTTGTTGTGTTCATTGTTGTGCTTTCTGTTGTTGTTGTTTCTGTTGTTGTTTCTGTTGTTGTGCTTTCTGTTGTTGTGGTTTCTGTTGTTGTGGTTTCTGTTGTTGTGCTTTCTGTTGTTGTGGTTTCTGTTGTTGTTGTTTGTTGTTGTTGTTGTAGTTTCCAGAGTTGTGGTACCAGTTGTTGTACTTTCTGTCGTTGTAGTGCTTTCTGTTGTTGGCTCAGTTGTGGTGCTTTCTGTTGTTGTTGTTGTGTCTTTCTGCTGTTGTCAGTGTGGTGTTGTTGTGTTGTTTGTTGTTGTTGTGCTTTCTGTTGTTGTTGTTCTGTTGTTGTACTTTCTGTTGTGGTTTCGGTTGTTGTTCTTTGTTGTTGTTGTTGTGTCTCAGTGCTGTTGTGTACTTTCTGTTGTTGTGTGCTTCTGTTGTTGTTGTGCTGTTCTGTTGTTGTTGTCTTTCTGTTGTGCTTTGTGTTGTGTGCTTTCTGTGCTTTCTGTTGTTGTGCTTTCTGTTGTTGTGTTTCTTGTTGTTGTGGTTTCAGTTGTTGTACTTTTGTTGTTGTTGTGCTGTCTGTAGTTGTTGTTGTTGTGTTGTGCTTTCTGTTGTTGTGGTGCTTTCTGTTGTTGTTCTTTGTGTGTTGTTGTGTTGTTGTTGTGTTGTTGTGTCTTCAGTGTGTGTTGTACTTTCTGTTGTTGTTGTTGTTGTTGTTGTTTTGTGTTGTTGTGCTTTCTGTTGTTGTTGTTGTCTTTGTTGTTGTGTTGTGCTTTCTGTTGTTGTGTGCTTTCTGTTGTGTTGTGCAGTTGTGTGTTGTGTGCTTTCTGTTGTGTTTGGTGTTGTTGTGTCCATTGTTGTTGTTGTTTGTCTTTTGTTGTTGTGTGTTCTGTTGTTGTGTGCTTTCTGTTGTTGGCTCAGTTGTGGTGCTTTCTGTTGTTGTTGTGCTTTCTGCTGTTGTGGTCTCAGTTGTGCTTTCTGGTGTTGTGTGTGTGTTGTTGTGTTTCTGTTGTTGTTGTTTCCAGTTGTGTTTTCTGTTGTTGTACTTTCTGTTGTTGTAGTGTTGTTGTGGTTGTGTCTGTTGTTGTACTTTCTGTGTGTTGTGGTGCTGTTGTGTTGTTGTCTCTGTTGTGGTGCTTTCTGTTGTTGTTGTGCTTTCTGTTGTTGTGGTCTGTGTGTTGTGTTTTGTTGTTGTGTTGTGTTGTGTTACTGGTGGTGTGGTGTTTTGTTGTTGTACTTTTGTTGTTGTGTACCAGTTGTTGTACTTTCTGTTGTTGTTGTTGTGTGCTTTTCTGTTTGTTGTAGTGTTTCTGTTGTTGTGCTTTCTGTTGTTGTTGTGCTTTCTGCTGTTGTTGTGTTTCTGTTGTGTTGTTGTTGTTGTTGTGTTTCACTGTGTTGTTGTTTTGTTGTGTGTTTCTTTGTTGTGTTGTGTTGTGTTGTTGTCTGTTGTGTTGTTGGTCTTTCTGTTGTTGTTTCAGTTGTTGTGCTTTCTGTTGTTGTGTACTTTTCTGTTGTGTTGTGTTTCTGTTGTTGTGTTTTTTGTTGTGGTCTGTTGTTGTCTTTCTGTTGTTGTTGTGCTTGTGTCTGTTGTTGTGCTTTTTGTGTTGTGCTTTCTGTTGTTGTTGTACTTTCTGTTGTTGTGTCAGTTGTTGTTCTGTCTGTGTGTTGTGTTGTTGTGGTGTTGTTGTTCTTGTTGTTGTGCTTTCTGTTGTTGTGCTTTCTGTTGTACTTTCTATTGTTGTGGTGCTTTCTGTTGTTGTGGTGCTTTCTGTTGTTGTGTGTTGTTGTTGTTTCTGTGTTGTTGTTGTGTTCTGGTGTGTGTGTGGTTGTAGTTTCCATTGTTGTACTTTCCAGAGTTGTGGTACCAGTTGTTGTACTTTCTGTCGTTGTAGTGCTTTCTGTTGTTGGCTCAGTTGTGGTGCTTTCTGTTGTTGTCGTGCTTTTCTTGTTGTGTGTGTTGTGCTTTCTGTTGTGCTTTACTTGTTGTTTCCATTGTTGTGCTTTCTGGTTGTTGTGGTACCTGTGGTGGTGCTTTCTGTTGTTGTGTGCTTGTTGTTGTTGTTTGTGGTTTCTGTTGTTGTGCTTTTCTGTTGTGGTTGTTGTGCTTTCTGTTGTTGTGGTCTCAGTTGTTGTGCTTTCTGGTGTTGTGGTACCTGTTGTGCTTTTGTGTTGTTGTACTTTTGGTTGTTGTTGTTGTGGTACTTTCTGTGGTGTGTGTGCTTTCTGTTGTTGTACTTTCTGTTGTGTTGTGGTTTCTGTTGTTGTTGTGCTTTCTGCTGTTGTGTTGTTGTTGTTTCTTTGTTGTTGTGCTTTCTGTTGTTGGCTCAGTTGTGGTGCTTTCTGTTGTTGTCGTGCTTTCTGTCTCAGTTGTGCTTTCTGTTGTTGTGCTTTCTGTTGTTGTGGTTTCCATTGTTGTACTTTCTGTTGTTGTGGTACTTTCTGTTGTTGTACTTTCTGTTGTTGTAGTTTCTCTTTCTGTTGTGTAATAAATCCTACAGATTGCAATTCAGCACAATGCATTACCAGTAAAGTCCATGGTGGTTGTGTCTGTTGTTGAGGTTTTCTTTGGTGTGACAGTAGTAGAGGTAGTTTTTATGCTTGCTACATCTGAAAAAGATTGATAAGTTTTACATAAACAAAGATCCAATTATGACTTAGGTAAACAAAAGTAAAATGTAAATGTATTTACCTGCGCAGTATGCCAAAGAGCAGAAAGCTGGTTGCACAAACTCATAAACAAAATAATTGCCTGGACAGGCTTTGACTTGAATAGGATTGGATCGGAAATAACAGCAGTTATTGTCCCAGTGACCACAGACATTGCGAGTGACCACTCCATCCTCAACTGACGGATGTCCTCCATTCAGCCACAGTGGAGCATGAGAGCCGCAGCTATACTCATCAACACATGTGTCTGGCATCTGAACACTCTGACCCTGAATGTAGAGACGGTACCAGCCATCCCAGCTAACCTCACAGTCACACATTATGTCGGAGGAATATTGATTGTTGGTGGCTCTCCATGGATTATCTAGCACATAGTAGTTGTTGCAGGGGTCAACAAGAGGAACTGTAATGGAAAAATGAAAGTAATGTTTTTGCAAAAGGGTCACTTTTTACTGTTGAAAGTAGGATGAAACTGTCAACAGACAAAGGAAAATTGAAATTCAAACACAAAAATGTATTTACCCCATTTTGCAAAAGTTTAGTTTTAACATTACAGCTTCGTGTCATTATGGAGAACTACTTTTTTTCTGCATTAAATTTAAATTGACTTGGTCATTCCAGGATATTAATATTGTTGTTTTTTTTCCCCAGTCATTTCCGTGTAGTTTTGACTTTTTTAATGCTTTGTCATAGCTTGCTTTTAAATTAGTTTTTGCAAAGTTGCAAGGTTCTTTTTTCTGCATTTTCTTAAATTGTGCCAATTCTAACTCACTGGCTACAATCAGATGAAACTCCCTGACTACACAAAGATATTGTCTAATACTTACTATTTATGTGACTGAAAAAAATCAGTTTCACCAGTCAGTGATGAATGAACTGTCATAATAAAGGAGGGTGAATACTTATGAAAGTTTTGGTTTTATATTTGGAATTTCTTTAAAAACACTTTGTAGTGATCTATATTTGCTTTAAGGTTTGACTCTAATTCTATTAATCAGTGGCAAAAAGCCAAATGGGCCCCAGGTGGGAAAAAAGTGCACTTCCATAACTTAAAGTGCTTTATTTTTACACACTAATTTTGTAGTTCATTTTTTTTTGTTTGTTTGTTTGTTTGTTTGTTTGTTTTTTGTTTTGTTTTGTTTTGTTTTTGTTTTTTTGTACTCAAATGTGCTATCTCTGTATTAAAAAAAAGTTTTTAGTTATCACTTGTATAATCAAAATTGTAAAACTGCACTTTTTACATGGTGTTATTATGAATCTGATCTGCTTGTGCAAAATAATAGATTGTAAAACATTACATTACCGTAATTGTAGTCGTGACAGTATATGTGGTATTGATGTTCGTTGCATCTGTAAAGAGAGAGAGAGAAAGGGAGAAAGAGATTAAAATCAAATCAACAAAAATCTAATTATGACTTGGGTACCACAGGAAAAATATAAATGTATTTACCTGCACAATATGCTAAATAGCAGAAAGCTGGTTTCACAAGCTCATAGACATAATAATCTCCTGGACAGGCTTTGACTCTAATGGGATTGGATATAAAAGAGCAGCAGTCATTGTCATAGTGACCGCAGACATTTCGAGTGACCACTCCATCCTCAGTTGTTGGATGTCCTCCGGTCAGCCACAGTGGGGCGTGAGTGCCACAGCTGTCCTGATCAACACATGTGTCTGGCATCTGAACGCTCTGACCCTGAATGTAGAGGCGATACCAGCCGTTCCAGTCAACTTCGCAGTCACACATTATTTCAGAGGAATATTGATTGTTGGTGGCTCTTCGAGGATCGTCCAGTGCTTTGTAGCTGGTGCAGGGGTCATCTGTTATGGAACATTAAAATGTTTTATTTTTTTGTTTACTATTTTTATACTAATACATGCTATTTATAGAATCAGATTAGTTGTTGTATGAATTTCAAGAAAATGCTTTCTTTTAGCTATTTTTTAAGTTATTGAAATCTAAAAACTAAACATCACTTTTTCTTTAGCAGTGACAATGAGGATATAAACAGCCATACCACATACTATTGTAGGGTGGTGTAAATGAACTAAAATTGTGGTGGAACATGTAAACAAATGTGGAATGTGTAGTATTGTCAACTGTGACAGAATGAGTGACAGGCCAGTTTGTGGTGGCAGGATGCGCACACCTACAGCATGTGGTTTTTAAGATTAAATTCCATGACGTGCTAGTACATTCCATTAGTTGCATACATGATTGTTACATGCTCAAAAGTATGAATTTTTTTTCATGCTTACAACATAGAACAAACTTTTCACAATCCATTTATTTTGCATAGCTTAATACAGTGTATTAAACAATGTCTAAGTCCACTATCTGGAAAGAATAGGAATACTGGACTTTAATGCCATGAAATCATTAATTTAAATTCTTAACTGCATTTTTCAATAAAAGTAGTGGTGTACTTGTGATTGCATTTATAGTTTTTACTATGTAATTTACTAAGTTAAACTAATGTTTTGCTTTTTCTCACTAATTCAAAACACTTAGTACAGTGATCCTGTCAGACTTTACGTTAGCTAGTGATTTCAGTGTGTAACTTTATACTTTTCAGCTAATGCAGCTATCAAAAGCAAGCACTGATATCAGAACTATTTAAGTTTCGTTATGCTATTGAAACAACATATTTATTATTAAGTTCCACAATGAAGATATCTTTTTTTCCCTCAACAATTGGGTTTGTCTAATGGAAAGCTGCAGATTGAAATGGGAAGCAGTTATATAACTGGTAAAGTGAAAGTTTTATTACAAGCATTGTTATGAGCAGATGAATGGAAAGAATTACCTGATAATTGGCCATAAGTTGTTTCACCTTTAAAATAAAAGAATACATACATTTACATGTAGACATTTAGCAGACGCTTTTATCCAAAGTGACTTACAAAAGAGGACAATGGAATCAATCAAAGTCAACAAAAGAGCAATAACATGTTTGTTGTTTTTTTAATTATATAATAAATAAAAAGAAAACTAATGTTAGAGGCTCAAATAAAGATGGAAGCAGTATTATAACTGGTAACATTTTGTTATAAGCATTGTTATGAGCAGATGAATGGAAAGAATTACCTGATAATTGGCCATGAGTTGTTTCACCTTTAAAATAAAAATATACATACATTTACATTTAGACAATTAGCAGACGCTTTTATTCAAAGCAACTTACAAAAGAGAAACATCAAAATCAACAAAAGAGTAATAACTTGTTTGTTGTTGTTGTTGTTTTTTATTATATAATAAATAAAAAGAAAGCTAGTGTTAAAGGCCTTTATTTATTTATTTATTTATTTATTATTATTATTATTATTATTTTTATTTTTTTTATTATTTTTTTTTTTTTTGCTTTTTGTCAATTTTATAATAAATAAAGAGAAAAAAACAAATAGAATACAACAAGTACAGTGAAGGCAGTGTTAGTTTTTTTTTTTTAATAAGAAAACAAGCAGTATGAAAATTAATAGAGTATAAGTCTAAAAGTTTTTTTTTAATATAATTAGAAAAGAGAGTGCTAGAGTTAGAGGCTCAAATAAAGATGGAAGCAGTATTATAACTGGTAAAGTGAAAGTTTTATTATAAGCATTGTTGTGAGCAGATGAATGGAGAGAATTACCTGGTACTTGGCCATGAGTTGTTTCACCTTTAAAATAAAAGAATACATACATTTACATTTAGCAGACCCTTTTATCCAAAGCAACTTACAAAAGAGGACAATGGAATCAATCAAAATCAACAAAAGAGCAATAACATGTTTGTTGTTTTTTAAATTATATAAGAAATAAAAAGAAAACAATAGAAAACGAAAAAGCAAGCTAGTGTTAGAGGCCTTCTCTCTTTTTTTTTTTTTTTTTTTTTTTTTTTGTATAATTAATAAAGAGGGAAAAACAGAATACAACAAGAACAGAGAAGCTAGTGTTAGGGTTTTTTTAATAAGAAAACAAGCAGTAAGAAAATTAATAGAATATATGTCTAAAAGTTGTTGTTGTTTTTTTAATAGAATTAGAATAAAGAGTGCTAGAGTTAGAGACTCAAATAAAGATGGAAGAAGATGAATGGTAAGAATTACCTAATAATTGGCCATAAGTTGTTTCACCTTTAAATAAAAATATACATACATTTACATTTAGACATTTAGCAGACGCTTTTATCCAAAGGAACTTACAAAAGAGAAAAATCAAAATCATGAGTAATAACATGTTTGTTGTTTTTTTAAATTATATAATAAATACAAAGAAAACAGAATAGAAAATGAAAAAGCAAGCTAGTGTTAGAGGTCTTGTCTATTTTTTATTTTTATTTTTATTTTTATTTTTTTTTTTTTTTTTTTTTTTTTTTTTGTATAATAAATAAAAAAAAAAAAAAAAAATACAATACAACAAGAACAGAGAAGCTAGTGTTCATTTTTTGTTTTTTGTTTTTTTAATAAGAAAACACGTAGATGAAAGAATTACCTGATAATTGGCCATGGGTTGTTTCATCTTTAAAATAAAATAATACATATATTTACATTTAGACATTTAGCAGACCCTTTTATCCAAAGCGACTTACAAAAGAGGACACTGGAATCAATCAAAATCAACAAAAGAGTAATAACATGTTTGTTGTTTTTTAAATTATATAATAAATACAAAGAAAACAGAATAGAAAAAGAAAAGGCAAGCTAGTGTTAGAGGCCTTCTCTTTTTTGTTGCTGTTGTTAATTGTATAAGAAATTAAGAGGGAAAAAACAGAATATTACAAGAACAGAGAAGGCAGTGTTAGGTTTTTTTAAATAAGAAAACAAGCAGTAAGAAAATGAATAGAGTATAAGTCTAAAAGTTTTTTTAGAATTTTTAAAATAGAATAGAGAGTGCTAGTGTTAGAGGCTCAAATAAAGATGGAAGCAGTATTATAACTGGTAACGTGAAAGTTTTATTATAAGCATTGCTATGAGCAGATTAATGCAAAGAATTACCTGATAATTGGCCATAAGTTGTTTCACCTTTAAAATAAAAGAATACATACATTTACATGTAGACATTTAGCAGACGCTTTTATCCAAAGTGACTTACAAAAGAGGACAATGGAATCAATCAAAGTCAACAAAAGAGCAATAACATGTTTTTTTAATTATATAATAAATAAAAAGAAAACTAATGTTAGAGGCTCAAATAAAGATGGAAGCAGTATTATAACTGGTAACGTTTTATTATAAGCATTGTTATGAGCAGATGAATGGAAAGAATTACCTGATAATTGGCCATGAGTTGTTTCACCTTTAAAATAAAAATATACATACATTTACATTTAGACAATTAGCAGACGCTTTTATTCAAAGCAACTTACAAAAGAGAAAAATCTAAATCAACAAAAGAGCAATAACATGTTTGTTGTTTTTTAAATTATATAATAAATAAAAAGAAAACAGAATAGAAAAGAAAAAGCAAGCTAGTGTTAGAGGCCTTCTCTTTTTTTTCTTTTTTTTTTTTGTTAATTGTATGATAAATAAAGAGGGAAAAAACAGAATACAATTTTTTTAATAAGAAAACAAACGGTAAGATAATTAATAGAATATACATCTAAAAGTATTTTTAATAGAATTAGAATAGAGAGTGCTAGAGTTAGAGGCTCAAATAAAGATGGAAGCAGTATTACAACTGGTAAAGTTAAAGTTTTATTATAAGCATTGTTATGAGCAGATGAATGGAAAGAATTACCTGATAATTGGCCATGAGTTGTTTCACCTTTAAAATAAAAATATACATACATTTACATTTAGACATTTAGCAGACGCTTTTATCCAAAGCAACTTACAAAAGAAAAAAATCAAAATCAACAAAAGAGCAATAACATGTTTGTTGTTTTTTTAAATTATATAATAAATAAAAAGAAAACAGAACAGAAAAAGAAAAAGCAAGCTAGTGTTAGAAGCCTTCTCTGTTTTTAATTTTTTTTTTTTTTTTGTTAATTGTATAACAATGAAAGAGGGAAAAAAAAACAAATAGAATACAACAAGAACAGAGAAGCTAGTGTTTTTTGGTTTTTTAATAAGAAAACAAGTAGATGAATGGAAATAATTACCTGATAATTGGCCATGGGTTGTTTCATCTTTAAAATAAAAGAATACATATATTTACATTTAGACATTTAGCAGACGTTTTTATCCAAAACGACTTACAAAAGAGGACAATGGAATCAATCAAAATCAACAAAAGAGCAATAACATGTTTATTGTTTTTTAAATTATGTAATACATAAAAAGAAAACAGAACAGAATAGAGTATAAATCTAAAAGTTTTTTTTTTTTTAATAGAATTAGAATAGAGTGTGCTAGTGTTAGAGGCTCAAATAAAGATGGAAGCAGTATTATAACTGGTAAAGTGAAAGTTTTATTATAAGCATTGTTGTGAGCAGATGGTAAGAATTACCTGATAATTGGCCATAAGTTGTTGCACCTTAAAAATAAAAATATTCATATATTTACATTTAGCAGACGCTTTTATGCAAAGCAACTTACAAAAGAGGACAATGGAATCAATCAAAATCAACAGAAGAGCAATAACATGTTTGTTGTTTTTTTAAATTATATAATAAATAAAAAGAAAACAGAACAGAAAAAGAAAAAGCAAGCTAGTGTTAGAAGCCTTCTCTGTTTTTAATTTTTTTTTTTTTTTTTTTTTTTGTTAATTGTATAACAATGAAAGAGGGAAAAAAAAACAAATAGAATACAACAAGAACAGAGAAGCTAGTGTTTTTTGTTTTTTTAATAAGAAAACAAGTAGATGAATGGAAATAATTACCTGATAATTGGCCATGGGTTGTTTCATCTTTAAAATAAAAGAATACATATATTTACATTTAGACATTTAGCAGACGTTTTTATCCAAAACGACTTACAAAAGAGGACAATGGAATCAATCAAAATCAACAAAAGAGCAATAACATGTTTATTGTTTTTTAAATTATGTAATACATAAAAAAGAAAACAGAACAGAATAGAGTATAAATCTTTTTTTTTTTTTTTTTTAATAGAATTAGAATAGAGTGTGCTAGTGTTAGAGGCTCAAATAAAGATGGAAGCAGTATTATAACTGGTAAAGTGAAAGTTTTATTATAAGCATTGTTGTGAGCAGATGGTAAGAATTACCTGATAATTGGCCATAAGTTGTTGCACCTTAAAAATAAAAATATTCATATATTTACATTTAGCAGACGCTTTTATGCAAAGCAACTTACAAAAGAGGACAATGGAATCAATCAAAATCAACAGAAGAGCAATAACATGTTTGTTGTTTTTTAAATTACATAATAAATAAAAAGAAAACAGAATAGAAAAAGAAAAGGCAAGCTAGTGTTAGAAGCCTTCTCTGTTTTTAATTTTTTATTTTTTTTTTTGTTAATTGTATAACAATGAAAGAGGGAAAAAAAAAACAAATAGAATACAACAAGAACAGAGAAGCTAGTGTTTTTTGTTTTTTTAATAAGAAAACAAGTAGATAAATGGAAATAATTACCTGATAATTGGCCATGGGTTGTTTCATCTTTAAAATAAAAGAATACATATATTTACATTTAGACATTTAGCAGACGTTTTTATCCAAAACGACTTACAAAAGAGGACAATGGAATCAATCAAAATCAACAAAAGAGCAATAACATGTTTATTGTTTTTTAAATTATGTAATACATAAAAAGAAAACAGAACAGAATAGAGTATAAATCTAAAAAATTTTTTTTTAATAGAATTAGAATAGAGTGTGCTAGTGTTAGAGGCTCAAATAAAGATGGAAGCAGTATTATAACTGGTAAAGTGAAAGTTTTATTATAAGCATTGTTGTGAGCAGATGGTAAGAATTACCTGATAATTGGCCATAAGTTGTTGCACCTTAAAAATAAAAATATTCATATATTTACATTTAGCAGACGCTTTTATGCAAAGCAACTTACAAAAGAGGACAATGGAATCAATCAAAATCAACAGAAGAGCAATAACATGTTTGTTGTTTTTTAAATTACATAATAAATAAAAAGAAAACAGAATAGAAAAAGAAAAGGCAAGCTAGTGTTAGAGGCCTTCTCTCTTTTTTTAATTGTATAATAAATAAAGAGGAAAAAAAACTAATAGAATACAACAAAAACAGAGAAGCTAGTGTTAGGGGTTTTTTAATAAGAAAACAAGCAGTAAGAAAATTAATAGAGTATGAGTCTAAAAGTTTCTTTTAATAGAATTAGAAAAGAGAGTGCTAGAGTTAGATGCTCAAATAAAGATGGAAGCAGTATTATAACTGGTAAAGTTAAAGTTTTATTATAAGCATTGTTATGAGCAGATGAATGGAAATAATTACCTGATAATTGGCCATGAGTTGTTTCACCTTTAAAATTAAAGAATACATACATTTACATTTAGACATTTTGTAGACGCTTTTATCCAAAGCAACTTACAAAAGAGGACAATGGAATCAATCAAAATCAACAAAAGAGCAATAACATCTTTGATGTTTTTTAAATTATATAGTAAATAAAAACAGAATAGAAAACAATAAGTTTAATAAGAAAACAAGCAGTAAGAAAATTAATAGAGTATAACTCAATTTTTTACATTTTTTTTGAATAGAGAGTGCAAGAGTTAGAGGTTCAAATAAAGATGAAAGAGAAGAATAATGGATTAATTTGAAAAGATACGATTCACTTATTTGAATACAGCGTAATTCCAGTGTTTTTTGGCCACAGGTGTGTTTTCAAAGATGTATAAAACACTCACCATACAGTAGAATTACTGAAACACACAATGAGAATATAAATCTCATTGTGAAATGCGGCACCTCTTACACCTGCGCACACAGACATACACTTTAAATATGTGTTTCTATATTGTTGTACATTTAGTTAAGTTTATTTTCACCAGTTGGAAAACAACTTTAAAATAAGTTGTGTACACAAAATGTTATGACATATATTACAAATAAAAAATGTTACAAAATAATTTTGATTTATCAAAAGCAGATGACTGAAAAAGTAATAGAAGCTCAGTGAGATAAAATGAGGCAAAGTAACTTTACCTGAAACAAAATGTATATACAGGCAGCAAACTCCAAAACACAGTGATGCTTAATCCAGTTACTGAATACAATGAAGAAGAGCTTCAGATCTCACTATCTTGTCTATGACTGTATTAATAAATGTGGGTGGTTTTTCTTAAACCTGGGTTGGGTTAAGTTGGCAACTAAACAATACCTCACCTCCAACAATAATGCAAACCAGTTAGTTTTCTTTCTTTCCATTTCTTTCTTTTTTCTTTTTTTTTTTTTTTTTTTCTTTTTCATGTCACATGACGCCAGTATTTCTTTGTACACCTCCCACTGAAGAAAAAAAAAATGTTTAGCACTGAATAGATGAACGTAGATAGAAGAGAATCACACAAGAAGACAGATTAGCCTCTATTATGTTGACTCTCCTTCCTAAAATCATTACTATCTATCAGAGTATTACTCCAACTAATCAATGTTCTTAAAACAGTTTATAGAGCCATCTGAGTAGTTAATAATTTTACTAAATGTATTGTGTGTTTCAGGATTTAATACCAGTTACATACAACATTTGTCTTACAATACTAAAACAAACTTCTCTGATTCAAGGTTCAGCTGTTAACACAGACAACTACAATTAAGCCATACTTTCACAAAGCTCAAATTACTAAATGTTCATTCAACAATTACAATTGGGAAAGTGGAAAAAAAAAAAAAAAAAAGATGAGACATACAAAAAATACAAAAAGATGAATCTCAGACAAATCAGTCGAACTGTGATTGTGTTATGAATCAGTGGTCAAAGAAGCCAGAATCACCAGCTGTCTTGTGCTGTCTTTGGGCCATAAAATACAGAAAGATAAATTAAAGTAGGGTTTATACAGGAAACCTTCTCATCCTCCTTCATTTTTCATGAATGTGTTTGCTGTAAAGAATGCAGTAATTCAGAATCAAAACTGGCTAATCAAGTTGTAAATCCATAATGACTGAAATTACATATGTTACAACCTTTTTTTTTTTTTTTTATTTATTTTTTTTTATAGTTGTTCAGTGTCACTGTCATAGTGGTTTATGAGTTTGATGTTACTTGCCCACATGGTGCATCAAATACACATTTTTAATCTCCCTGTAATAATTTTGTTCTGCGTAGTTTCAGGCTTGGAAAATATTACATAAATTAAAGACAGAATTCACCCCTGACAAATCAACACCTTTCCCACTGTGAGTTGTTTTATTATCTTCACTTCATATTGATTTGCAATCACTATAGCTGTTAAAAATAAATCAATAATATAAAAGAAAATAAGAATCTTGGGTGGAACTGTGTCCTTTGTCCCTTTCATGGCCTCGCCCATGATGTAGACAGCAGCAACATAGTGACGTGCATGTGCATGTATGTGTATGTGTGTTGTAATAATTTTTTTGTGTGTGCCAAAATGCGATGCGCTTCCAAACTATTCTTATATATTGACTGGGAGAGTCAGCTGTCATTCAGGGTGGATCAAAGCGTTATGCAGCCTCACCTGTGTGAACAATCAGTACGAAAACAATGCACAAAAATTTTGGTGATCTAAAAAATAACTGAACCTCACCCTATCCTAACATGTGTAAAGAGAATTTCAACCGGTGCTGCAACATTTTTCAGATCCTTTAGGTACATTGCTACACACTATTGACGCAAATAAGTACCAGTATCATATTTATGGAAAATTAAAACAATTACATAGATGGTATTAAAATATCAATATCACATTAATCTCAATGTTATATTGCTCAAAAACAAAAGGGAAACAGATCATGAAGCAGCGCAAATATTTCATATTTGAACTAACATATTTCTGGTGGCGTTTTTAATAGCTCTGGCTCTTATGTAAGATTTATTTTTTACATTATACATCTTGTAAATCAGAATTAAACTGTAATGATTTTATACTTGTGAGTGAGCACATAAATATTATTAGAATAATGACGATTTTGAGACCTACAACCAGTGAGGTCACTTGCATAATCATTAATATACCGTGCACATATAAAACATAATATAGCCTAGATATTGTATGTAGCGAAATCGTCGGCGCCACCACGTGGTTACAGTGATTGTGCACTGATGACATTTTATGCACAGATGAAGCAATCAGAGCCCAGTGTCGTGTGCGAGCGTGTTGCAACAAAAACATTCTGAACAGGTTTTTTGACAGCGACAGTTTGTTCTTTGTTTTCCTAAGAACACTGTAAAACCCAATAGTTTACCTTACTTAGTTACAATTAGTTATCTTTACTTAGTTACTATACTTACTAGGTTTTATTAAGTTACAGCTACTTTCAAGGCAAATAAAACAATTTACTTACTTGCTTTGAGTGATGTTTACTTAAAATATCCAAGTATCCACAAAGAAACCAATGACATTAATAAACCAGTGAGAGGCAGCAGTGCACTAATATGTTGCTAATGTGCAACATAACAACAGAAGAAGAAGAAAAAGTTTTTGAGATGGGGCAATTTTTAGTAGACTTTTCACTCACATCTTTCTTTCACTACTAGAATTCACTCATTTCCCAAAGTCATCTTGAATGTTGAATTTTCAATACAACTGAAATATTAGAGAGAACATCACAATTTTTTTTTTTTTTTTTTAATACTCACCATTATAGTGAATAGTGTTACTTTTGGTTGGGCACTTGGAACTTTGTTTATGTTACTATAGTGTTCTTTCTATTGTTGCATCAATGCAACATAAAATCAGAGTTCTTTGATTTCAAAGAAAGAAAAGTAATAAATAGATTGCTTTTAGAAGATGACCTATATTCTAATTAAATCATTAGGTTGCATACTTTTCATGTTGATTAATGATCTTTTACAATTTTACTGTTTTTCTATTTTTTATGAACACTACAAGAAGCTTGTATCTGTGTTGATACAATCTTTTAATATTTGGGGTAAAGTGCGTGAGTCACACACAGACTTCAACATTCAGCGTGTGAATCACAACAATGGTAACAACTCAATTTTATTTATTTTTATTAACTGTATCAATAACCATTTTATGAGCTTTTTGTTTGTTTGTTTTTTGTTGTGCTACTACTGACACAAGACAGCAAATGAAATTGGCAAATACAAACAACAACAGTAAAGCAAAGCAATTGCATAATTTATTCATGTCGCAATGCACTCTGGGAGTCAGTGAGTACCTATTAGAGGAATGGAGTAATTAGATAAATTAAAAGCATTAAGTAAATTCAACTTAAAATGGTTGTTAAAATGACTCTTATATTTAAGTAATGATTACTTCAAGTTTTCCAGTAAACGTTACTTAAATATTTTAGGGCAACCAGTTTCCTTAAGTTTTTTAAGTAAATTCAACTTAAAATGGTTGTTAAAATGACTCTTATATTTAAGTAATGATTACTTCAAGTTTTCCAGTAAACGTTACTTAAATATTTTAGGGCAACCAGTTTCCTTAAGTTTTTTAAGTAAATTCAACTTAACCGGGTTTAGAGTGAGGGTAAGTGTTTTAGAACACTTTTATTGCCAAATCCTGTTGTTGTCAACCCTTTTTAATGATTTATACAGTAATAATTTTATGCTGGTGAGTAATACAATATAGTCACTGCAGGTATACCTTGTTTAACTTGTTGCTTAAGGGCAATATACCATAGCATATGCACTGCATATATGTATTGCATGCTTCTATTATGGCATGCAATTTAATTTGACAGTGCAGTATTTTTTTCTCCTGCCTATTTCGTATTCTGTAGTACCCTATAAGTTGACCAGTTATATACTTATTTAACGTATTAAATACATGATTATACATGAGATCACGTTGGCCATTGTTTACAATCTAGGTTTACGTCTTTCCGAGGTTGAAACAATATTTAACAATTATATGAGACATGATACAAGTTGTAGGCTGCTTCTTCTTTCAGCATGCCTTCATTCATATTTACTGTGCCGTAACTATAAGAAATGATGCGCATGAATGCCACACGGCATTAACGAGCCAAACGGTAGGTAAGAAAAAAATGTGCTATTCCCTGCACCTAAAAGTATAATTGCAGAAAAAAAATATATGTGACCCTAGACCACAAAACAAATCATAAGGGTCAGCTGAATAAAATAAAAAAGCTGAATAAATAATCTTTCCATTGATGTATGATTTATTTGGCTGAGATACAAATATTTAAAAATGCGGAATCTGAGGGTGCAAAAAAATATAAATATTGAGAAAATCACCTTTAAAGTTGTCCAAATGTAGCACTTAGCAATACTTTTTTTCTAATCAAACTAAAGATTTGATATATTTACAGTAGGAAACTTATCTTCATAGAACATGGTATTTACTTAATATTATATTGTATTTTTGGCTATTGCTACAAATATACCAGTGCTACTTATGACTGGTTTTGAGGTCCAAGGTCACATTGATGTTTGTACTGAACATTAATGGAGCAACAGATAAAATACAGAAATACAGAAATACAGAAATAAAATAATTTAAAGTTCATTTAAATATTCTAAAAGCATAGAAAGAGACCCCATAATAATTGAATATAGATTCACAGTAGTAACAACAAATTATATTTTATTATATAATCAGACTATCATGTTTTTTTTTTAAATATGATGGTTTTATTCTAAACATGGTGATTATCTCTAATATGAACTTCCAACATAATATATGATATTTACCATCTGAATCTAAAACCAACAGCAGGGGTGCTTTTTACCCCAAATATCATACTTTTACATATTCTGTCGCTTTTATCCCGGGGGGCCTTTAGCCCTGTTGTACCCCATTGTTGGAATTTCATAAATAGATTTTGCAAACAAAAAAAAAAAAATAATAAAAAAATAAAATAACATGAAATAAAAATAGCAAAGAACAAGCCCTAGTATTTTTATTATTAGTGTTTAAAATGTCCATTTCAGCACTGTTATGGATGCCCAATGATGTTGAGAGGAACAGTGCTAAAAATTGAAAATTGGATAACCAGAATGTAATCAAATTGTTTTCAGTTTAACACAGCGTTTTACTGGGGTACATTTCCCAAAAGCAACTATGGTCACATGGTTCCGTTGTTACCAGTGGAATTCAGTGGAACTTGCATAGTTTCTAATGATGCATAGGAAAGTCTCCCTGCACAGTCTAACTCTAAGGGCATTATAATAAGATAATTCAGGATCTGTGCTGGCTAGATTAAAACTCTTTCATCTTAATCCTTTGTAATTTCTAAATTAATTGGTATTATTTATTTTTTATTTTATCTCACAAAATGTGGAATGGATTAACTTGAGAGAATTCTGATTTTACAATTTGGTTTGTGTTTCAAATAGTAGTAGTAGTAGTTTAGTTATTTTGTTTATTTTTGCTTGCTCATAGATGGACTCAGTATCTATATCTTCTGAATGAACCAGAACGATCTGACTATACACACTGAATACCATTACATTTCTACATGCATAAACCTTGTCTCTATTTCCATTTCCTCCATTAATTGACTCACTCCACCCATTCTGTCAAAAGTGAAACATTGCACATTGCCAGTTTCTCAAAGTAGCAAGAAACACCACCAGAGAACCACACAAACAAACATTTTTTTCGGATTCCTTTGACATTTTAGGTCATACAGTGCGCTGGATATATTAAAATCCATCGCGAGCTTCCGCAGGCACGTAAAATAATGTAAGTGGGGCAGTCGTGCCGGTGCCCTCCCGAACTCAACAGCGCCCCACAAATTTTACAATGTGAATCTGTGGTGAAAAGTGGAACTGCAGTACACTCTAATTGAGAGCCATTTGGGCGGTTTTGGGGCTTATTTTCACGTTACCTTATCTCGCTCCAGAGAGTCCAGACCAAGACGATATCAGTCTGCTTCAGCTATATGTGTCTGCATCAAGTCAGAAAAAAAGGAAAGGTCTGTTTTTCCTATGTGTAGTAGTGTTTTAAATTAATGAAAGTGTTAGTCCTTTAGTTTAAATGTGCTCACTTGAAAGCTCACTTTTATTGAGCTGTGTTGAGTTTGATTTGAGATGAGACATATTCTTTTCCTCACTTAAATACCTCTATAACTTCTAACATTCTAAATCAAAATCTGTAGACAATATTAAAGCAATAATTATATAGCATTCTATGTGTGCACTTCGAGCCAGTCAGTCAACATTAGCGTGCCCCCCACAGGCTGAATAACGCAAGGACATTTGATCTTTGCCAAAAGTGTGTGCGCATGTGCTCAGCGATTAGACTATAATGACTACAAGCTTTCTTGAGTTTATTATTGCGCTACAACCGAAAATCTGCCCCACCTACTGTAAATTTATGGTCAGTCGCTACTGTCCTTCACTTGCTCTGGGACCCAGTTATCTGTGAACAGGGAATATAATAAAATAATGAATCAGAAATTCTCATTAACAAATGATTAATATTAAATGGATATGGATGTGGATGTGGAAGCACTGTCATGGAGCTGCAGAGACTTGGCCTCTCTCTAACGGTGTACAGAGTTACAGTCCTAAAAGTGAAAAGGGAAGAATCTAGATATGAAAACCCCTGTTAATTAAATGTGAGTGAACAAACATAAAACATTCACAAAGTGCACAAAGTCTCCAGCAGAGGGCAGCAAAAGCATGTTTAACAGCTCTGGACATTTAAGTAAGCAAAAAGGTTCATGGACTCCTGCTCTAAACTGCTAAAATTATGCAATTGCTTTGTGTAAGGAATTTAGACGTGGGTCTGTAGGCACCACTGGGTAATTTACGGTCATCCTCAGATATTTAAAGAGCGTTATCCTGTACTGTACTAAACAATTCAAAAGGATTGGTAAAATCATATATTTCACGCTTTTTCTCACGCAGACCGCAAACTACTAAGCTGTCAGTTTTCACTCAACAAGTGCTAATTTATTATTTTCAATAGGCTATATTTGTAATATATAAAACTTAATCTTTAATTTTCAGTAACCTCCCAAAAAGTTTCATATGAAATGTTAAGAAATCAATGAAACATTTCCTAAAAGGGCTACATAGTCAAAGGTGCTGGTTAAGAAATGTGCTGAGGTGAATTTTTTGTGCCATCTAGTGGTTTAAAGGAGAATAAAGGAATATGTTCCTTTTACCCTGGTGTACCATACAATGCTATTTAACAAGCACATGTCATTATATTGCTTCTACATTAACCCTTTAACTGTCACCGTTCCCCAGGTGGAACACCTAAGTTTACTTCACCATATTACAAATAAATCCTATTCTAATCATGACAAACTATACATCGTTGGAAAGGTCAAAGACTCCTAAATAGATATTTTATCATATTTTTGTGATAGAAATTATGTAGGAAAAGTAATAGATTAATTTATGTCAAGAGTGCAACTTAAAAAATCTACTTCATAACGTGAGTTCTGACCTTTGTCACAAAAGACTTTCTTTGTTGCCTTTTTCCCTATCACGCAATAGAAATCATAAGAAATTATATATCAGTTCAAAATGTAAAATCTCAAAGGCATTTTAAAATCAGACATTGCATTACCACAGAAAATGTACATCAAAATCATATTACAAAATGTTTTCATTCATGAATTATAAAAATTTAAGTCTGTATAGTGCATTTTTATGTCTGTTTTAAAAAAG
The DNA here is from genome assembly GCF_022985175.1 of Labeo rohita. NCBI lineage: Eukaryota > Metazoa > Chordata > Actinopteri > Cypriniformes > Cyprinidae > Labeo > Labeo rohita. Next base: position 20,148 of record NW_026129267.1, read on the forward strand.
AGTGACAGTTAAATGGTTCATTTGGAGGTTCAGTTTGAAATTGTTATAAAATAATATTATATTAATATGCGATTAATTAGTTATTTTTCAATTGATTGAGAGCACTATATATATATATATATATATATATATACTTGTATATGGAAGACTATTTAGCCTTCAGAACAGGGCAAAGCAAAACCTGGGGAAGGGCAAACAAACAAATTTGTGTTGATATGTCTGTTGTTCTTGTTCAAATATGTAAACTGCATAGATGTCACATCAACTATCATCTCTCTCTAGTTGGTTTTCAGGTTGTGCCGTTCTTGCTGTAACCAGCAGGTGAAGTCTGGTGTTACTGTTTTGCAGTCTATCATGGATCATCCCACCTGTTACTCCAACCATACAGTATGTGCGTGTATGTGTGTGAGATTTGTGCAGTGCATAAATTCCACAAATTCCAAACACATTGTGCCTGTTTTTGGGATTTTTATCTCAAAATGTTTTTGTAATGTTACTGTGACTTTCCAAAAAAAAAAAAAAAAAAAAAAAAAAAAAAAAAAAAAAAAAAACTACAAACAGCCAAACTCATTTGATCCCAAAAAGATGAAATTAAGAGAAATAAATTCACCCGAGGTCAAATGCTACTGCAGATCAAAGCAGCTGAATACAGTCATGACGAACTGGAGCTCTCATGAACTAATAAGTGTCTTTAAATAACTGTGGGTGGATCATTAATGGAACCGGTTTCATGCTGTGCCCGAATAGATATGAATGTAGATGGAATGAGAGCAGGTCAGTTTGATTTGTTGTGCACTTTTTTTTTTAAAGAAACATTACATAAGTAGTCAAAACACCCAGTGAGTGACCCAAATAACACCATATAATTTTATGCTAATGATGTTAATTACTTATTAGTTTAAATAATAATTACTGATTACATCCAACCCTATGACATATGGAAGGTTGCAGGCAGTGGTCTGATAAGATGGGGGTTCTGAGATGTGCAAACTAACAAGATCATACTATGAATGAAGAATCAACAACACTGCTACAGTATTTACACCAAATCCAGGTCAGTATTAAACTGTACATATACTAATACTGACATTGTCTTATGAAATCTGGCACCAATATAAGGAACAAAATGGAACAAAATTTCAGAAACTCATGAGAAGTGCTGTACATTTCCTTGTTTGTGTGGTCAAACCTGATAATCAGGTTTAAGGTTTACTACTTTTTTTTTTTTCTTTCAGAAAGAAAACACCAGAATGGATTCCCATAATGAATGATTCTTATCAAGTTACCAAATTACAGTTGTCAGATGATTTTACAGTAAGTGTTGCAAATGCAGTTGGTTAAGATTCCTCCAGAATAATCTTACCATTGATAGAGATAAACAGAAACTATTCTATGAATGTAGAGCATGAAACCTGAACATTATTTGAGCTGATCATATCCATTTGCTCTCAGTGAAGCTCAAACCTCTTGTACAGAGAAGTCATGCTACAGAGGACAAATAGTCTCTAATTCATCACTAAACAAACTCTACATTATTAGCATCTCGTTGAATTGAAATTGACATAATTTTGACCCAAAGCTTGCATTATATGATGTGTTTACAGTAGATGGATGTGCATTAAAAACACTTTCAAAAACCTTTTATACTCAGTGTATCGGCTATATTACAACATGACATACTAGGCCAAAAAGTATTTTGCATATGGAGCATGTTAACCCATATAGATCAATTTGAACACAAAAAAAAATTTTTTAGTTATAAAACTACATACAAAAGCAGTTCATACTACATAAGTATTTGATCTGTAATATTTTGCTGTCAAATCCAAACATATATGGTATTAACTACAATAATTAACTATAATAACATAATAATAACATAATAAAACCGTTTTTTATCTTAATGTTGCATAACAGTTATTAATGTAAAGAGTTCATTCAAGAACAGTGTCACAGAGCTGCTTGAATGTGAACTTTTGCAAATATGTCTCTCACAATGAATGTACTCTTTTTCTACTCAGCTCTCCAATTTCAGTTTCTTTTTATCTTCTATAACTAACAACTAGAACAATTTTGAAACATTTTTTGATCAATTGACCATATGAGTTGAAAGTAAAATAGCATGATGATGATCATTAATATTTTTCGTACGTTTACTGAAAGACAAAAGTAAACCATTGCACTGACAAAAGAAAAACAAAACAAAACATACTATTAGGCCAACCATCAAACTTTTATTTTTTCTTATTTATCTTTGGAATCATTCAGACCTTTTTCATACATGTTTAATAACAGATGCCAGGATAAGATACTAAACACAATAAAAAAAAAAAAAAAAAAAAAAAAAAAAAAAAAAATGAAAGTCATATTAGATCATATCACATGTTTTAGTTTCACTAGTGTAAATAAAAGTATTTCCTTACTACTACATAAGGCATTTTTTAAATGTTAGAAAATTAAAAAAGAACTGCTGAACAGGAATGATTCAATTTTGTTTTTGCATGATTTGAACATGAAGCTGATGGTCTTTATTGTTGCAGCACATGCAGTATATCACAATTAATGTACACAATTTACTCTTAATGGAACATAAAATAACAGTTATGAAACCCAAAACCAGTGTGCCATCAGTTCTACAGTAAATAAAATGGCAATATGCATGTATAATGTCGCACTGAAACTAATTAAAAGAGGGTCAGGAAACTCATCAGAGGAAGAAGTCTCAGATACCTTCACTCCCTCTGGAACTCACTTGTCTGTAAACATTCAAACAATATAATGCAGTAAAGTGTAAAGTATTCATGACAGAAATAATCAAACACCTTTATTATAAATAATTAAAATACATTAAATGTTCACCTTCAGACCACATCAGAGGACCCATGGATATGGAAGCACTGTCATGGAAGTCCAGAGACCTGCGCCCTCTCCGCTGATGTCCAACGTTACAGTCCTAAAAGAAAAAAGCGAAAATGCAGTTCCCTGATAAATATCACTGAACAAACATGAAACATGAAATATCACTGAACAAACAATGTTGTTCAACACACTGAAGAATCATTTCACAACTACGGTACTGAAGCTACTGTACTCTCGAAAATGCAACACCACTGTTTTATGAAATATGAGAGGTTTTATAAACTTACCGTTGAGCAGCGATTGCTTGACAGAAGGCAAAGGTGAACACCACAGTGCAGGTAAAGCTTAGTGGAGTTTGCAGTGAAGATAAAAATCCTGAAGGAGAAACGGCTAGACATTGACACGCCGTTCTGCAGCAGCACCACCGTGTCGTCGTTTGGATTGGGACACCTGAGAACAGCAACAATGACAGTAAATTAAATTGAAACATAAAACCCTGTGCTTTTGTCTTAAAATACTGAGAGACAAAATTTTGCAGACAATCCTAAAATAGCACTGCTTTACTCATTAATGATGAGATCCCAGCGGAGACTGTAATCAGGATCATTCACAGGTGTAGCCCAACACGTGTCCATCACCAGGGCAAACTGGCGGCTGTCAACCCCCTCAACACGAACTTCCACATTCATCTTATGTTCGAGCGCTGCATCCACTTTACCAGTGAAGGGCCGGGTAAACTCATCATCCTCAAATGGAATCATCCGAACCTGATATCTCCCTTCACCAGCGGGAAGAGTCTTGTGCACAACGCTGTTAAATCAGGTAGATCTGTTACAACTAAAGGCATATTTTGTTTTAAAAGAATATCATATATGTGTGTGTTTGTGTGTGTGGTTAAGACAATGTAACCATGCTATTTATTTTTAAGCTTAAAGGATTAGTTTAACCACAAATATGATGACAATTCTATCATCATTTACTCGCCTGTGTGTCAATTCAAACTATGACATTTCAAACTGACATTCAGTCTTCCATGGAACATGACAGGTGACATTTTTAAGATGCACAATGCAATAGAAACATAAAAGTATAATTAAAATATTCCATACTCATGCACTGTTTTGAAATCAAATAATATGTTTGTTTAAAGAACAGACCTATTCAATATTCTCTGAAAATGTTGACATGCGTATTAGCTCTTTTTGGTGGTTGATCTGAGAAGTAGTGGTGTCTCAATCAAAAGATCTCAGATCACAAGACTTTGCATCCTTGCATCTTTTTTTAAGCTTGAAAGTCCGTGTGAGAACTAACTGTAAGGCAATATTTACTTTTTCCACTTAACAAAATAAAGGAGAAGTCCACTTACAGAACAAAAATTGACAGATAATGTACTCACCCCTTGTCATCAAAGATGTTCATGTCTTTCTTTCTTCGGTCGTAAAGAAATTATGTTTGTTCAAGAAAATATTTCAGGATTTTTTTTTTTTTTTTTTTTCCATATAATGGACTTCTGCGGAACTTCCAAAATGTAGTTTAAATGCGGCCTCAAACTATCCCAAATGTGCCCAAACTATCCCAAACTGTTTTTTCCCAGTTCATGACAGTAAGGGTATATCGAAAAACTCCCATCTCATGTTCTCCCTCAACTTCAAAATCGTCCTATATCGCTGTTTTACCTTTTTTGTTAAGGGTGTTTGATCTTCTTTGCATGTTCACTTTGCAAAGACTGTGTCTGTACTTCTGCAGTGATGTAGGATGATTTTGAAATGATTTTTGAAGTTGAGGGAGAAAATACAATTGGTGTTTTTCAACATACCCTAACTGTCTTGAACCAGAATACACAGAGTTCAGGGAGAGCAAGACAAGATGAGCGTTTGAGATTAAAAAGTATTTAAATTGTATTTTTTTAATGAAAATAACTGATCGTTTTACTAGATAAGACCCTTCTTCCTTGGCTGGGATCGTTTGAAGCCGTATTTAAACTGCATTTTGGAAGTTCAAACTTGGGGCACCATAGCAGTACATTACATGGAGAAAAATTCTGAAATGATTTCTTCAAAAAGCTATTTCTTTACGGCTTAAGAAAGAAAGACATGAACATCTTGGATGACAAGGGGGTGAGTACATTATTTGTAAATTTTTGTTCTGGAAGTGGACTTCTCCTTTAAGATATGAGTGTTTGAACAACATCAAGGTGAGAAAATTTCCATTTTGGTTAAACTAATCCTATATTAAAATAGTACAGCTGAAATTAGAATTTGTATTTGACTCTCACGTCTCCAGTGGGTTGATTTCCACATTCATGGAAAGTGTTTGTGTTTGAGGATAAACACAGCTGAAAGGAAGCTTAAGGATTTTCTCTCTGCTGATGAGACCTTCTGACCTCGGTGTCCCCAGAATAAAGTTACTATAGATGAAGTGAGTGCCGTTGGCCTGTGAACAACATGAATAACATTTTGACACAAATCTTGAATACAAATGTTTGGGATGATGTTTTTAAAGAGATTATATATAATTAGTCCTACCGCAAGATTTGTACCACAGATGTGTTCATCGTTATCAAAATGGAAATCCACTCTGCCATTCCGGACCGTTCCTTTGCAGCTGGGATCATTGAGGTGTAAGAAGTCAGCTGGAAAACCAGCCTCAAAGAGCTGACAGCGAGACACAGATATGGAGCCAGAGCTGCTTTCACAGGTTTCTGAGAAATCTGAGAGAGAGAAAAAAAGTAAATTAAACCGCTAAAAAAACCTTTCACATTTTGTTGTGGAATGATACCAACCAAAAGAGTCGGGTTGTGGTCTGGGTAGGTCGTCGTTACATAAACAGCCATAAACACCATTTTTCTTCCCACACCATTCATCCTCAGAGCAGTTGAGCTCAGAACAGTGATCTTCCAAATCTAAGAGAAGAACAGATACACAAAATACTGTAAGACATGACATATATGCCACAACACTCAAAAATGTTCTGGTCACAAATGTCTAATGAAAATACATGTATAAAAACACACATAGGAGTTCATAAGGGAGTTAAAATACTTTACCACTGTTAGTGATGGGTGGAGTAATTGTTGTAGCTGTTTCATTAAGACCTGTGTTGTCTGGTATTAGAAATATTTTTATTAATATCAATCATTTTCAAGTAAAATCCAGAAAAATAAAATAATGACTGAAGTGCACGAATAAATGCTCACCTACACAGTAAACTGAGCAAAACATTGGCTTGACAAACTCATAAACATAGTAATTTCCTGCACAGGCTTTGACTCTTATAGGGTGGGACGTGTAACCACAGCAACCACTCCATGTGGAACCACAGACCTTACGGGTGACCACTCCATCTTCCAGCTCTGGGTGAGTGTCATTAAGCCACAGTGGTTGATAAGTGCCACACATGCCTTGATTAACACATGATTCTGGCATCTGAGCATTTTGACCATTGTAAAACAGCCTGTACCAGCCATTCCACTCCACATTATAATCACATTTGCCAATGTAAGAAGAGTCTGTGGCTCTCCAAGGTTCATCCAGACTGGTGTAGGTGTAGCAGGGGTCAACACTTGGAGTGGTGAAAAATACTATTATGGAAAATTTGAAACAGAGCATTATATAATGAAGATTAAATGTATCAAAGCATTCATTCATTTTTAGCATGTCTGCACTGTCAGGTGAGTGGTGAGGACTCTAAACTACATCACAGAGACAAAACAGAGTATGAGTGTCCTGGAATCCCGATACTGAACCGAAACCAAACTAGACATAAGTATCAGAATTTAAACAACAAGCCCTAAACACACACCACATGGGTGTCACCAAACTGACAAGAACAACTAAAGTGACAGGACCCTGACATGCATAGGCCATATGAAAGTTCACTATACAATTTGAGAAAATCATGTCGGATACAAAGACAAATAGATGTACCTGCACAATATCTAGGAGCTGGAATTGAAACTGTTGGTCTGGTAAATTTGTAGACATAATAATTTCCAGGACAAGCTTTGACTTGGATTGGGTTGGATCTGTAGTAATTGCACTGATCATAGCGAGAGCCATAAACTTCACGGGTAACAACTCCATCTTCTAGCTGAGGATGAGACCCACCAAGCCACAGACCACTAAAACCTCCACAAGACATAAAAGACGCACACCACTCAGGCATCTCAGCACTCAAGCCATTGATCAAGAGTCGATACCAGCCATCCCATTCTACAGAAATGTCATCAAGTGCACTTCCAAATCCAAACATATGCCAGTGGAGTAATGTGCTTCTCCAGTGGTTTTCGGGTATGTTGTAGTTATTGCATGGGTCATAATCTGTGTTAGTGAGAGATGAGACCAGTTTGATGAGTAGTTTGATAGATTTTTAACTGGATTGTTTTTTTGTTTTGTTCTGTTTTGTTTTTATGTTGTTGTTTCATTATACAAAAAGTTGATTAGAAACACTTGCATTTGAAGTGGTACATGCTTGAAAATAAGATTTGGTCTGTCCTTTACATTTTGTTACTTTGTAAGGGCAAGACAATAGACAGCGTTTTATATATAAGATGTGTTTTTGTAAATTTCATATTTGCTATTTTCATGTTTTTGAAATCTTTGGGCTTTTGATATGGTAATGAAAATTAAATTAAAATAAGTATTTGGTCAAACTAAGAAAAGCCAAATTAGGGTAAATGAATATTGGTACTTTGGTATTAAAAAAAAAAAAAAAAAAAAAAAAATATATTTTAATAAACTTATTCCATCTAAACTTCAGGAGTTCAAATAACTTTGAATAAGTAGTTGGGTCAATAAAATATACTGTATCAACAAAACAAGCTGAAAATATTCTAAATAAATACAACTTAACACAAGTTAAGCAAACAAAACGTGCAAGTACAGTGCAAATAATTAATAATAATATATTAATAAAAATAATATATAAATATTAAACTATGTATAATGTTCACTTAAGTTCTTAAATCCACTTAAAGAAAACTTACAAGTATACTTGCAGTATAAAACTACTAAACTACACTGTAAAAAACAATTTGTTGAGTCAACTTAAAATAATTTGTTACCTGGCTGCTCAGTCAACTCCAAAAAAGTTAATTCAACTTGAAATGTTAAGATATACTAAGTGACAGATATTTGAGTTGATTCAACTTAAAATTTTAAGGCAGCTGGTTTACTTACCCTTTTAAGTTTAACAAACACAGATATCTAAGTTGATACTTAGTACAACTTAACATTTCAAGTTGACTAAACTTGAGTTGATTGAACTTAAAATTTTAGGTAGCAGGGTAACTAATTACTTTAAGCTGACTCAACAAATTGTATATATTTTTTTTTTACAGTGTAGTAGTTTACTGAGAGTATACTTCAAAGTGTACTTTCATAAATCAAAAAAAAATTAACTAGTGAAATATCACTATACTTTATTTGCAGTATAGTTGCAGTACAAACCAAAATGTAGTTGTAAACTAGTTGTGTACTCAAGAGTTTACTACTTTTAAATTTAAATATACTTAGTATACTTAAAAGTATACTTTTGTAAACTAAACATTAGACGGTTTAGTCCCAAGTAGTATTGAAATATTGCACTTACTACTAGTACACTGATATTAGTGTTCTTACTATATAAAGTGTACTTCAAAATATATTTGAACTTCACTTAAGCATACTGAATAAAATTAACTTTAAGTATATTTATTCATATATTAGGCTAATAGGAACAATTTACTTAATGTGATGCTGGATCCAGTGATTATATCTGGACTTTCAGTAGAAACCACCTGTGAAATGGTTTTGACATCTAAAAAAAAAAAAAAAAAAAAGAAGAAAAAGAAAATTCAAGACATGACTAAAATCATGTAAAATCAGGTTTAAAAGACTTTGTTGAAAAGTAAGAATAAGCCTTGTACCTGTGCAGTATCCTGAACAACCAAATACTGGATTCAGAAGTTCATAGACATAGTAATTGCCAGGACACGCTTTCACTCTGATGGGTTTTGATTTGTAAAGACAGCAACCACTCAAATAAGCCTCCCCACAGACCTCTCTAGTCACCACTCCATCCTCTACCTGAGGATGAGGACCATTGAGTGTCAGACTGATGCCTGCGTTACAGGATGTTGAACTTACACAGGTCTCTGACATCTGGATGTTCATTCCATAGTGGAAAAGTCGGTACCAGCCACCCCAGGCAAATGTTTCATCACAAATGAAATCTCCACTTTCATTGGTGGCTCTCCAGGGACGATCCAGATACTGATAGTTGTAGCAGGGATCACTGCTGATGCTGCTGAAAGCAACTGTCATAGAGTTTGTAAAAGAATGGTTAAAATACTGCATTTAAATGAAAGACTTTCATTTATTTACATGTTTACATATATGCATGCATATGTAATACACAATTAGAACATTTATATAAATGTTAAGTTATTACACATTTCATTGATGTAAATTGTCAGTGTGATAAATATCTGTTACTAAACATGATAAATGAATATTTTATCTGATGAGCCATGACTGAAGTTAAGAACCATTGATTTTGCATATCTTACAACTACAGTGGTAGTTAAATTCAAGATTTTGAGCAGTTATATTCTAACCAATGGTGTGCACTCAGCCCAAACTGGAGCCGATATATATACCTGGCAGCAGCCTGCAGACCAAGACAGAGCAACATCTGGAGTGGAGCTACATGTGTTGCTCTGCCCCATCACTACTTTCATTGGTGTGACTGGTATAGCAGTTCATAAACTAAAACAAATAAATTGTGTTGGCACACCTGCCATTTAAGTATATTGACTGTAAATGCAAATGGAAAATTTGAAGAATTTCTTACAAATAACATGAATGCTAGGAGAGTGCTATGGGTAAAGAGAAAGTAAATAAATAAATAAATAAATAAATAAAATTGTACCTGCACAGTATGTTGGCCTGGGGATTGATGCATTGGGTTTGACAAACTCATAGACATAATAATCTCCTGGACAGGCTTTAATTCGAATGGGTGTGGAGCTGTAGATCTCACTCTTAGATAACAACCACCACCACAATAAATAAGTTCCCAAAACTTCACGGGTCACCACTCCATCCTCAAGAGTTGGATGAGAACCGTTAAGATACAGTCCAGTTTCACCACCACAACCCATATGACTCACACACCACTCAGACATCTGGGCACTTTTTCCATTCAAATACAGCCGATACCAGCCACTCCATTCAACAAGGGTGTCATCATATCCATAGTCATATGACATTAGGTATATATCTCTCCAGTATTCATCAAGAGTGTTATAATTATAGCATGGATCAGAGATGGAAGTTGTAGGATCTGAGAGAGCTGTAAAACAAACAAAGATCAGCTCTGTGATGATACATACTCATATTATCATTCAGAATAATTCAGCTGTTCTAATTCTTATTAGGTTGTAGAGTATATCTGTACAACTTAGCAAGAGGAAGTGAAATTTAAATAATGTGAAAAAAAAATGATTATACCTGAAGTTTGTCCACCAATTATTTTGCCTATTAAATACACAACATAATCGTAATGAGTTAGTATCAGGAAAAGCTTCAGTCATTTCACATAACAGATTATCAAACACTCACCATTAATCAGAAGTAGTGACAGGGAGATCAGAAACTTCATTGTGAAAAACAGTACTTTCTGTACCTGAACACACATATATAACATACAGAGACATGAAATATTTGTCTTGTATTTGTTAAATTGTTTTGCTTGTTGTGCACTTCTGCACATTTGTAAAAATAACTTAAATAATAACACAGACAATATCCAAACATTATATTAAGAATAAATATGAAATAAATATTTACAAAACATTTACTATTTTACAAAATCTAAATCCATCATTACCTGAGATCAAATTCAGGAAGATTCTCTCTTCAGCAGCTGAATACAGTGATGCTGATCTGATCTGCATCTCTGACAGTTTTATCAGTGCCTTTATTTATACATGTGGGTGGATCATTACTGGAACCAGAAGACATTTTTTAATAATAGCTTAAACCAGTTTTCATGTGACATTGAGGTATTTGTTATTTGAAGTGACTGTTTCCTTGTAACAGAGATACAAAACGTTTTAATAACATATTAATTAATGTTAATTTACGTGTTTAATAACAAAAAATAAATAACAATAATGTTAATTTTATGTTGAAATAACGTGTTCATCCTAGGACCACTGGAGGATGCAGATGTTGGTAAAAAAAGATGGAGTTTGTGAAATATATTTTATTGCAACTACTACTGAAATTTTCATTGGTGCAATTCATTAACATTAATCAATGCATTAGATATCTAGAAAAATCTAAAAAAAAAATAATAATAATTTTAGTAGCATCCAGTTTATATAACTTAGCATTAATGTATTAAGAAAAATAAACAAATGAACAATAGTACAGTACATTTAATAATTTAGTACACCTTACCATTGTTTCTACTTCATTTGCTCCCCTTCACTCCCCTCTCTTCTTTCTGTATGCTAAGATCACCCAAAATCTATATGGTGTCTAATGTGAACAATATATTACTCTTTATGTTTGGTATCATTGAAATGTTTCAGTGTGACTGGTAAAATGGCCTCATTCATACAGAACTAAAATAAAAGGTAATGCAAATTTAAGGAGTTTAGAGATATTCTGTTACTGTAGAGGGTATGCCCTTTCCAAGGGCCTTTCCTGCAAATTGCCTTCTGTCCCCAATAAGGTGAAAACTCCCTGGGTGTAGGATCTTGATTAATGAAAATTCCAGTTGTTAGGTCATGCCTGCGAATTTTTGTTTAGAGCAGCCATATTGGTCGACCAGTCTATATAGGGTGAGCCTTAACCTTTGATTATTGTAAAAATGGCTCTAGCTAAGGTGCATGGGAAACCATGACATGCTTATATAGAGAAAGCAATGTTGGTCAGCTTTTCTATAGTAGTAGTCATGATCTCTGACTAGATATAGTGTTGCTCTAGTTAGAGATCTAAGGCTACTAAATAAAGTCCTTTTAGAAAAGAGCAAGAGCCTGTCATACTAGTTGTTGGGTTTTGTTTCTTGTTTATGTTTTCTTGTCTTTGATATTTAGCCATGTTTCTTGTTCCTGTCATGTGATTCCTCTGATCCTCATGTATTCCTGCCTTGTGTATGTGTCATGTGATTGGTTGTTTTAGTTGTGTCTTGTTCCATATTGGTTGGTTTGTGTCATATGAACCTTATTGTTTGGTATTTATAGCTCTCACGTTGCCATTGTCTCTTGTCGAGTATTTTTTTGCAACTTCAGTTGGTCAGTTTATGCCTGTTCAAGTCTGCTCATGCTACGTCTGTTGATGTCAAGTTAAGTCTTTGTTTATTGTTTGGTCACCTTTTGGATTTAATAAAAGCTGCACTTGGGTTCTCTTCAACTCACCATCAGTAGACTCATTACATAGCCATCTAAATAGTATTAGTCAATTACCCTTGTCTAATGACCAATGTTCAATACACTATAAAAAGTGAACCTGTGAAATTGTTGCTTTAAGGAGGTATTTTCTATTTGATACTACCTATAATTCTAATTTTCTTGTTATAACCTAGTTCAATCAAGATTATGTAAATGAGAGAATGTTATTTCAACTTAAATCCGTTACACTGACCCAACATACAACTTCCAATAATGCTCAGAAAAAACACATTCAAAACAACTCCATGCTGATTAGTGCATGTTGGTTCAATAAGAAATGATGATTTGAAAGGATCACAATGGACAGCGCTACTCTTCAGCACCACTGCAAAAAAAAAACATAAAAAAAAAACAACAAATTCACCAACATATCTCTCTCTCACATTTACTACAATACAGTCTGACTTTATTTCTTTCATACTAAACTTCTTATTGAGGTTTAGACATTAACGTTTTTTTTTTTTTGTTTGTTTTTTTTTAAATAATCAAGTTTAGAGTCACCATTGTGGAGATAAGCGTTTGATTTAACTGGGCTCTTGATTCTTGAACACTTAACATCACTTTTTCTCTGATTGCTGCAACTGCATATTTCTAAGGCACATTTGTTATTGCAACAGTTGTGAGAGAAACTCTGATCAGATCTTGATTACCTATTGACCTAGTCATCATGTAATAGTCAGACTCACAGATCATATCAAGAGTCTGATGTCTGAGAATGTTAGCTGTTAGTCTCATGATGTCATGACAATCAGATATTGTGATTTTTCTCTTTTATTATAGGAAGTGTTTTGAGCTGTGTCTTTTTGACTCATACAACGATCAAGAATCAGCCCATGAATCTTAAAGGGGTCATCGGATGCTAAGTTCATTTTTTCATGTTGTTTGAACATTAATGTGTGTTGGCAGTGTATGTACAAATCTACCCTATAATGATAAAAATCCATGCAGTGGTTTTTAATTAATCTGTAAAAATAATATCCCCTTTTTCAAATCGAGCCGTTCTCAGATGACTGTCGGTGTGCCCTCACATGTGGCTAAATGCGGCTAAAGTAAACAAGATCGTCATTCCACAGAGAGAAGAGCCACAGAGAGAAGAGAGGGGCAGGGTGAGCAGAGCTCATTTGCATTTAAAGGAACAACCCCTTAGAATGAGATGATTTTTGCTGAGCTCATTTTGGCAAGGTAAAAAGGGTGTTGTTTTACAAAACCATTGAGAATTTTTAATCAAAGTATGTCAGAGACTTTTCATTAAGACCCTAAAGAATCATATCAACTTGTGGAAAATGGGCATCCGATGACCCTTTTAACAATGGTGACAATTTTACCTAATGGAGAAATCAGGTTACATCTACTGACTGTTATGCCTTAATAAAACTTTTTTTTTTTTTTTTCAGGTTGGTTGAATTGTTATAATCAGTAATCTTAAATCATTTATTTCATTTCAACAAAACCAGTTATTGTAGATGCTACCACATGACGTACAATTTCTAAGCTGAACCAACAAAATATTTTTTTTCAGTGTGGGATAATCAAATGTGTATAGAAATTACTATATAAATGATCAATGATTAATAAAAACCCCTAAATTTGTTTAAATAAAAGTCAGATAAGTAGTTATCTAAAACTAAATTACCTGTTCATCATTACCATCTCATTATCTCCATGCATATATACCTCGTTTGTCAATCGCTCTCTGTCAGATCTTTGCAACTTTGTAATATTTTATTTCTTGCCTGATTATGATGTTTCTGTTAAAGTCCTTAGCTCTCATTCATTTGCAACTACATGTCTACTAACTCTCAGAGCAGGCTGTTTGGTTAGGTTTAGGGTTAGTAGAATAAGTGGTAACACTTTAGAATAGGGAACACTTATTCACTAGTAACTTCCACTTTTCCCTCAATAAATTCCTAATTTGCTGCTTATTAATAGTAAGGTAGTTGGATTAGGGATGTAGAATAAGGTCATGTAGAATAAGGCATTAATATGTGCTTAATTATCACTAATAAATGGCTAATATTCTAGTAATATGCATGCTAATAAACAACTATAAGAAACTGTAAAATAAAGTGTTACCGAATAAGTTGACTTATACTTGCAAAGTTTAGAAGAGTGTTAGAAGATATTAAGCAGATGTCTACTATGACTAGTTGACATGCAGTTGCAAAGTTACTTACTGTTAGTAGAATGTCTAAAGTGGACTATCAAAATAAAGTGTTACCGATTCCTGTCTACAACTTGTCTGAAACATTCTCAGTGTCATTTTACACTATTCAGAAAATGTGAGATATGCTGTATAAATCATCAGTTATGACTCAACAATACAATTATGAGATGAAAAATAATACACTGCAAGGTAATTAATAATAAAACCTCTTTAGCCATAAGAATGATTCCTACTATACTTTATACATTTTTAATGTGCATTGATTTTTAATTTGTCCATTGATTATTTCAACTGACAAAACACAACATAACCATGAAAAAAGCAATGAAAAAAGATGAAGTGTATCTGTCACATTCAAAAATCTGTTATACTGATTGAATACAAATTGAATACATAACCAGACTAAAGAGTCTTTCGGATATGTACCATTTTAACTCATTTTAACACTACATACAACAGCAGCTCATAATTTATATTTTAGCTCATATCTTAACATGTTAGGCAGGAACAATTCATGTCACATAATATGATCACTGACTACTGGTTGGTTATAATCAAATGTAAAAAAATTATTTGTCAAATCCAAAACATTGTCAGCATTTAACAGTGTGGTTTAAAAATAGTTATAATATTATACATTTAAAATATTATAACATTTTTATCTGAATGTTACAGTGAGTCTCCAAATGATTTGACACACAGCCTCTCAGCCTCTCTCTTACCTGCACTACCAGACTACTTTACAGGGGTTTTGATGTAAGATGTAGTAATATTTCAGTGCAGTGTCAAAGGTTTGTTCGGATAGGAACTTTCTGTCAAATTTCTGTCTCACACTGAATGCACTCTGTCCTACCTAGATCTTCAAATTTCAGTTTCTCAAGTAAATGTAAGAACAATACAAGAACATTTTTGATCACCTGGCTAGTGATTAAACCTCATACATGACTTTCTCAGAAAGAGCTATTTAACCAGTGAGGCAACATTCTGTAGAATGAAAAGTGAAATAGCAAGACGTCTCTCACGCATATTATCATAGCAAAAAACATAACACTATGATCATTCATTTTTTTCATCCTTGTACTGAAAGAAAATTATTCCAAAAAGAAAAACAGGCAGATTTTAAGGTGTCTTGCTTAGCCATTATTATTATTACATTATTTTCCCCCATTAGCTTCTAGATAATTTCAACTGTTTTTTATATGCCTTATATTTAATTCAATAAATGCATATCTACATTGCCATTACCCAGTGCTTGTGTTTTACTGTTCACAGAACACTGAATGACTGTCAAATGTGACAAACATTTTATTCAGATACAGTACTTCACAACTTTGTTTATCATGCTTTCCCTGTTTGTATTTTGTTAAAATAATATGGAACAGGTTATTTATCATTATTGTCATACATTTTTAACTTTACATTTATACGTTTTATAATATCCAGTTAAATGTTGTCCAGTTTCAATGATTCTAAAATTTCAAATAGGGTGCCAAAAAAGTCTGACCCTGATCACAATATCATATATTTCAGGGTTGTTATTTCTAAAAGTCTGCTACTCAATTAAAAAAAAGAAGTTACAAAATTCAAACGCAACTGCAAAACAGAAATGACTTTTTAATGTTTTTGCATGATTAAACAAGAGTTAAAAAAACAATCTGATTGTCTTTGGCAATGTTGCACAACCTCTGAAGTACAATAAGATTAATGTAGTGAATTACAATTCCTGTAAATGATTAAATAACTGATTAAGGAACATAAAATGACATTTATGGCATGGAGAAATTTAGACACCCTTAAATGTTCATTAAAATTGCATTAGAAATTATGCATGTAAAAGATTACATTAAGTTTGAAGAAATCACAAAAGAAATTAAAATAGGGTCAAGAAACTCATCAGAGGAACAAGTAACAGCATCAGAGAACTGCAGAGACAAGAAGCCTTAGATACCCTCACTTGCTCTGGGACCCACTTATCTGTGAACAGGGAATATAATGCAACACAGTGAAATGTAACGTATTCACAGCAGAAATCATCAGAAACCTTCATTTACAAATGATTAAGATAAATGTAATGTTCACCTGCATTCCCTTCAGACAACACCAGAGGACCCAAGGATATGGAAGCACTGTCATGGAATTCCAGAGTCCTGCGCCCTCTCCAGTGATGTTCAGAGTTACAGTCCTAAAAGAGAAAAGGGGAAAATCCAGCTGTGTGAATCCCTATCGTTAGACAATCATAAAACATAAAGAGGTGCACAAAGTCTCCAGCAGAGGACAAACCGTACCACCATGGACATTAAGGGTAACATCTTCCTTCCAATACTTAATGTTTGATCAACAGGGGTTTATCAATAGTAAATTCTTAAACCTTTAGAATTTAACCATTGCTTTTAACTATGGATTCAATATATTTCTATACATTAGTCTTATAGCTACACAGAAACATCTGTGAGAGGTTTTCTAAACTAACCTTTAAGCAGCTATTGCTTGACAGAAGGCAAAGGTGAACAGCACAGTGCAGGTAAAGCTTAGTGGAGTTTGCAGTGAAGATAAACATCCTGAAGGAGAAACGGCTGGATGTCGAGACGCCGTTCTGCAGCAGCTCCACTGTGTCATCATTTGGATTGGGACACCTGAGAATAGCAAAAATGAAAATCAATAAATCAAATTCTTTCAACTTGAAAGACATTCAACTCAAAAGCGATTTCCTGTAAATCATGTACAATAAATGGACTTCTTTGCATTAGTATGGCAATACTGAAGGATAATATGTCAGGTCATCCTAAAAGGGATATGGATTATTATTTATTCAGTCTATGTGCAGATCAAAAGTTATTTACAGTTAGTTAAGATTGAGCTTAAAGGAACAGATAAAACAACATTGCTTTACTCTGTAACAATGAGATCCCAGCGGAGACTGTAATCAG
>NW_026129267.1:38036-57232 GCF_022985175.1 Labeo rohita
CAAGGTTATATATATATATATATTATACATTAGAATTAAATTGCTGGGAGATTTTATTACTCTACCTTTAAAATTTCTGTATCAATATCCTATATATGTCTAAGTCTTTGTTAGCTGTGAAATTGCTTTTAACAACTAGCAATATCTGATTTGTGACAGGTTAGGTTTGCAAAATGGACAAAATCAGTTCACAGCTCTTTCATGCACTGAATTATTTTTTTGTTTGTTTGTTTGTTTGTTTGTTTTTTGCAAAACTGGTGACAGGACCACAAAATAATCTGTGCTAAAATATCATTATGACTTACCACACCGCAGACCCGAGCGCCATTCTGGGATCTGTATCTCCAAGATGGCACAAGCTGTCTGATAGGCCTCAACAGCTGAACATAACATGCCATTTGCACGTGTGTACAGACACAGATCATACACACAAGAGTAGTAGTAAGGTGCAGGGTCAACATGAAGATGGCAGTTCTGGAAGGGGCCGGTGGTGTTGGTGATAATACTACAGAGATCAGAATATCTCTGTCTGGATGGACACTCATCAACATTACCAGTCCGGTCTCTGGCACCACAGCTGAAGAATATATGAAAAAAAGGTCAGTTAAATGCCTATGTTTCATCACTTGAAAACAAAAAGAGTTTACAGGTGAACAACAACCATCATTTGCTACTTTTGCATAATTTAACCTAAAGCAGTGATTCTCAACTTGTTTTTTAAGCAAGGAATTTTCAGGAGAGATTTTACATTGGACAATGAGTGGTAACTCAACAGTACTAAAAGTAAACAACAGAAAAGGCATAAAGCTTTGAAACTTTTTCCCTGTCCAGTGCTCTATCAAAACAAACTTGAGAAACTTTTTGTTTATCATGACCCACCAGGTAACAACTACTGTCTCATGGTTCTTACCCTGAAATGCTGGTGTCTGATTTCCAGCTGTGGCCAAAGGAATCGTCATCAGGAGCGGGGTCTCCACTGCGCAGCACTTTGTCATCTGCAGGATTACCATTGAAATTTCCACACATTCCACATAGAGATCCATAAAATCTTTCGCTCACTCTGACAAGAAGGCTGCTATGTCCATCAAAATGGACAATGAATTCATTGAAAGCATTTAGAATTATGAATCCCTGCTCCTCATGTATCTCTACAAGATCATTGTTGTGATATGCTGCTGTTTCGATGGCATTTCCATCAACCTGGAGGGAAATCAGAACATTTCAACATAAGAAAAGAGAGAAAGTGAAAGAAAATATTTTTACACTAACAATATTTGAAGTCCAACTTACTTGAACTCTCCTGTTTTGCCCAATTGTGATGTGTGTCTGTTGTCCATGCTGAGACAACCAAACATCCACTGCAGACACAAATGATACCACCATGTTCCCACGGTGCCTGTTGGTGGCCACCACACGGAACTCCAGATCACTGTCGGTTACGTTACCACAGGTCTGAGCAATGTCGTATGAACAAGTTCCCTAATAGGAAATAACACAGTGCACAGTCTTCATTATTTCTTTTTCTTCCCGTACAGCTCCAATCATGGGCGACATTTGACTCTTGCGTCAGGGGGGGCAAGAAAAAAAATTCGGGTAAGCATCAAAACAATCCCCTACCGTATTGCAACGCACCAAAGCAGTCATCACAGCGCAGTCAAGAATAACGTGAAGAGGTTGCCAACATTACTAAACTGTGGACGAGCTTTTGACTCTTGAATCTGGCAAAGCTTCCCGTTTTAAGTGTCAGTTGACAGCCTTTCATTTTTAACCAAATATGCACGCCGCTTTTCTGATTCTCCGTGTCTTTTTCCCGTGTCACGTGAAATGTATCCGTTTTAATTCGTTGTTACTAAAGGTGGATCAAGGTAAGAAAAATGAACGATCAGTTGTGGGACTATTTTGTCTTAAATCGCATATTATTCATTCCTGAACTTTACCGTCCGTTACTGGCAATGAAATTAGGCTATCCCAAGCCCGACAGGCCCCGATTTTTTTTTACGCCCCTATAGGGCCGGGATTCGGGCCAATTTTCACGTCATAGCTCAGACGCAGGGCGGGCTTCGGCCCCCTTTTAAGCTTCTTCTTATTTTTATATTTTAGACATCCACCAAATATGGCGATGACAAAAAATATCCGCGCTGGTGGAAACAACACGAGACTTCACTTTTGCTTTCATTTTCGAGACCGACTTGAAAGGCTTTTAGTGTCTCTGTCAGCAGCAGTGAACGCGCCTTCAGCGCAGCTGGAACAATTTCACGTTCAAGCGCGCGCAATAGGCTAAAGCTTGCCGCAAAGCACCGGCAAAGATTATTACCATCCGTGTCGGGGGGAAATAGTAAGGAGATTTTTGCATTATTCATTAATAAACTAGTGTTTTCTGAGTCAGTGTCGCAAGGATCTCCTCTTTGGATGCGCCTTTAGAGAGAAATGCATCCTTAAAGATTACATAATTAAATCGTTTTTCTTTTCGATTTGCTTCATTTCGTTAAGCTATAATTTAAAGCTTTCTATAGATATATGTATCATGTCTGTGAGTTATGTATTCGCTGAGTTTCGGTTCATTTTTGTGAAGCGCTCCTGTTGAGACTACAGACAGCGCATCATGTTTGTTTTCTTTATGTTAGAAGCACCGTTTGCAACGTTTTGTTGATATTGTGAGTGCACACAAATAAGACCCTTTACAGTTTGGAATGATTCTTATTCTTACTTTTATTAGCAAAAATGACGGAATATTTAAAATTGCCACTGAAAAAAAAATGCACGTGATTGCGCTGGCGCCTCCATGTTCTGCAAAAATGATTTGATATGCGCCTAATAGCTCAGATTTATCTAGGTTTAACGTTTAAACTAACATTGATTTATACTTGAAATGTTTTATATATATATTTTATTTCTGATATTTTGATTTCAGAAAGCAAAATTGATCAAACAGACTATGATCAGTCTTCCACTGGCCGCTTTGTCCTTACTTTAAAAAACAAAAACTTATATTTAACGAACAAAAATAAAAATGCTTCAAAACGTTGAAATTATCTTGATTAAAAGCGAAATATAATCACTTTGCCATTGCATACAAAACTGGACTATTTTAATAGCTAAAACAGTAGTATAAGCTGTTTTGGGAGAAGAGGGCTCGGGTCGGACTCGGGCCGAGAATTCTGATGAGCTGTCGAACAAGGGCCGGGTGAAGAACGAATCCAGTATAAATATGCAGATGTCATCCCGAAACATTGCACCATATAAAACGAACGTTTCATACAAATTCTGAGCGGATTATAGCCTAGAAAGTGCGCTCACTAAAAAAACGTCACTCATCTTAGTTCATCGCGATCTCACAAGTGCTGTTATAATCAGTGAAGCTCTCTAAACTACACAATGAGTCTGGCTATTTTGCCAGATCTTCAGTTGCTTTTGCTTTTGCTAATGTCGCCCATTACTCCAATTAAACACCCAGAAAGTTCTGGCAAGACATTATATATAGGCCCTAATCATAATTCAAAGACTTTTTAGTGCTATGAAATGTATTTTTGAAATATATTTGCAGTCAAATTTGTTAGTCTAACAGCAATATCCGTTGCAACCCTCCTTTCAATAAACTTGAGTGTTAAGTCAGTTGTCCTCTACTACTACTGGAACACAAAACAAAGGTTAAGGTAATTGTCTACAAAAGTAAGTTTATCATTTCATACCTGAAAGTGGGCCACAGCTCCATCAAAGGTGATGTAATGGGGGTCACCCCAAACTGTGCAAGTGGACATGGGACTATAGCAGTCACGATGTCCATTTCTGACTGCACACTCCATGGCTGGTGGGCAGGAAGATGCAGAGCAGCGTAGATCATTTGGAGCAAAACACTGACAGCGTTGAGAACATGTTGAATCCCAGAATTGTTCACCGATCTATAAAACCACAATGATAATGATGAACTTTACATTTCCCAAATATGATGTTAAAGAGTATTTGTGTGATGTGATAATGCTTAAAGGAGAACAATGATTTAGTCCTTACATTATAGTAGAATCCATCATACAAGCAGCCACATTGCTCCACTGGTACACAAAGTCCTCCACTTCTCACAAATCCCTCATCACAGAAACAACCTTCTGAGCATGTGTGTTCACAACTAGCATCAATGCTGCTGGCGCATGTATGGCCACAGTCTGTGCCACACACCTCATAATGGCTGTTTGGCATGTTTGATGAGCAGTGCATGACTGGAAATATAACAACAAAATGTATTTCCACAGTCCATTTAATAGTATGAGTCTGTCTATTTAAATTTCATATACACACCAGCCACTTACCACAGTTTGCATTTTCTCTCCAGGGGTAGACAATGGCATTGGCAGATTGACAAGCACTCATATAGGCTTGGACAGAGCGACACAAAACATCATTACTGTTCTCAGAAATGCACACATCAAACACACAGCTATCAAAGTAGGCTTGTGGATCTACAGAACCATGGCAGAAGCTAAAAGGACCCTGGTTGTCCTTGATGATCTCACACAAGGCTCGTGAGTTAAGAGTTTCTCTCATCTCTGCAACAGTTAGGACAATTGTCTCTATGGTTAACACATGAGATTTCATCCTCAACCATCCATTCTGCCCCAAACTGGTCTACTGAAGATGCCAGAGCACCTGAAGGAGTGAGGAAGTCATCCCCGGGATCGCCATTAAAGTTGCCACAGAGGCCACACACAGTTCCACTGTAGTCTGCTGGCACTATAATGTTTACCGCCCAGAAACCACCATAACTGACACTGAAACCAAAGTCAGTTAAGACATATGTAAACTGTCCTGTGGAGTAGACAGATACTCGACCAGAGTCAAGGTAGACAGGGAGGTTTCTGATCTCTTCATCAACCTGGTTGAAGGAAACAATGGAGCTTGTTTATGCAATGCAATCTTATGTATAATTACAAAAATAATGTTTTTCATATCATATATACTCCATGGCAAATTATAGTGAGTGGGACATACTAACCTTAACAGCAGAATAACTGTTCATGTCCTGTGACATGTGCACAAGATGCCCAGACACATTGACAAAAACTTCAACAGTTATTGACACTGGCCATTCAGGAAATCCTTCATTTCTTGCATCTACCTGGAAGTGCGGTAGACCACGAGTATCATCACATACTTCAGCCAGTACATATCGGCATGAGCCTTGAAAGTCAAAATATGTTCCATCAAAAGAGATATAATGGGGGTCTCCAGAAGCATAACAGCTACCGTGTGGACGAGGATGGCAGCCATACACTCCTTCCACTACACGGCAGATTTCCTGTTCACTGCAAGATGATGGTGTGCAACGGACATTTCCAGTGATTCCATCACAGACACACAGGAACTGGCATTCTTCACCATGCCAAAACTGTTCTCCAGGCTGCCGATAATGTCCATTATAGCGGCAGCCACAACCAGTTGGGGGAACACAGCGATCTCCATCCAGCACCAATCCATCATTGCACTGACATCCCCCCTGGCATGGCAGCGTACACTGGAAGGGAAATGAGAGACTTGGGCAGGAAGCAGGGCAGGATGTGCCACACAATTCAAAATGGGTATTTGCTGGACAGTTGGGATCTGGGAAGTTTAAGACAAAACATGGAAAAGACAATAAATGATCAGCATTTTAAAGAAGACAAATAGCTTTAATTCTGAAAATTGTATTACTAAGATGCTAACCACAGTGGGTGATACTCCTCCACTCTCCAACTGCAATGCCATTCTGTTGGCAGTGCAGTGTATAGCCTCGCAGGGCCTCACATAGAGCCTCCCTGGCACCGTCCGTCTGCTCCAGCATCTGAATGCAATCTTCAATCCGTTTCCAAGGGTCTAGTGTTCTGCTGCACTCAGCAAATGGTCCATCATTCATGGCCATGATGCTGCAGTGGTCACTGAACTCACTTCTGTTCTGATAAAGTCCTGGTTCCCACATGTCTATTGGATCCACACAGTGGGCTGACAGGGAACCATCACGCCAGCTGTCTGCAAATAGCTGGGAGTCATCCAGCAGGACACCATCTGGGCTGTAGAATTCATCATCAACATTTCCATTCAAGTTCCCACACAGACCTCCAAGTGTACCATTGTAAGTGGTTGGTGCAGTGATTCGGACAATGTGTGGCCAGTCAGCTCTAACGGTCACTCCAAAGTTTGTCTCCAAAACAAATCCTCTTGCACTGCTGTGATAGATATGAATCTGACTGGAACCAACACTGATGGGTAGACCAACCATCTGTCCATCCACCTAAAGAGAAAAAAAGTCTGACTTTGATCTAACATTTGAGTTTGAGATAATGGTTAAACTGCTCTTAATACAAGGCAGAGAAAAAAAAAACATTTTGGCTAACCTGTACATTGCTACCTTCTCCCAGTTCAATGGAAACATGAGTTCCTCCTGCCTCAAACTTTAGGAACCTGGAAAAGTCTTGAAGGCCTCTAGGTACTTTCTCCACTGTCAATACAAAGTATGGCAGTTGGGATGGCCCCATCACTCGTGCAAGGGTCAGTCCACAAGCTCCTGGGTATCTGAACATTTGTCCATCAAAGGTGTGGTATGAACCCAGGCTTTCAACTGAGCAGGTAGCATAGCTGATGGGTCTGCAGCCTCTTACACCATTATGGAGTCCACAGGCTTCAGCTGGACCACACTGGTGCTGATAGCAATCCATTGACCTGCCATTGCAAACGCATTGCCTCCCACAGTCCTCGTCCAACACTACAGACTGTCCCTCAGAGTAATAGAAGCCCTCAAAGATGCATCCACAGTTTGCTTCAGGCACACATCGCCCAGCACTGAGGATGTACCCATCATCACAAATACAGCTCTCCTGACTGGGCAAGGGACAGTTTACTGGGACAGATGGGTTGCTGCAAGTTGCAGGGCAGCTGGTTCCTTGGGACTCGTAATGACTATGCTCAGGACAATCAATTCCTGAAAATGGAGGACAGAAGTAAATGATCACACTCTGTGATCTTTCAACTTGCACAGTTGTTTAAGTTATATGAAGTTGAATGCAAACCTTACTTCTACTGAAGACATAACAAGGCACTCACCACAAAAGCTTGGCTGTCTCCACTGCCCTAGTTGTACACCCTGCTGTTGGCATTGAGCAGCATACACATTGAGAGCCTGGCACAGAATGGGTTGGTACCCTCCTCCTAAGCAAAGATCATAGACACAGTTCTCTATGTAGGTCTGTGGTGAAAATACAGAGTGGCAAGATGCAAAAGGCCCCGAAACATCTCCTAGTATCCCACAGTGATTTATGTCACTGTAAAGGCTCATTTCACTGTCGGTACAAACTGCGCAAGCTAAACCTGTGCATGTGACATCATGGCATTCAGGATCTGTGTCTCCCTCTACCTTCCAAGAGTTGGCAAATTCAACATCCGAGCTCAAGATCTCCCCAGAGATAGAACGGAAGTCATCTTCAGGATGTAGGTTGTAGTTCCCACACAAACCACATGTGGCATTCTGGTAGTCATAAGGTACAGAGATGGTGACGTAGCTATATGCATCATATGTAACGAGGAGACCAAAATCTGTACTGATGGCCAAGGAAAAACCTGACTGATAGACTTGGATGGAGCCATCGCGGAGTGTGAATGGTGTTGCTATGAAGGTTCCATTTACCTTTATAACATTAAAAAAAAAAAAAAAAATTAGGAAAATGGAAGGATGGCTGAACTCAACATAACAGCAATACAGTGATACTTACCTTTGCCTCATAATAATGATCTTTGACCAGTTCAATTTCTTCATTATAGACAAATACTCTGACCATCCGAGTCCATGACACATGTGTGCTACCCCGATGCTCATTTTTGCCCTCAATGCGATAGTAGGGCAAATCACTTCCACAAGCCTAAACAATGACAAAAATCATAATCAGCAAAGGATTCTTAATCTTATTAAATCTGTACAATAAACAGAAAGCCATAGCAACATTACTAACCTCAGACAGAACATATGTGCAGGTTCCTTGAAAGTGAAAAATCTGATTGTCAAAGGTGTAGTAGTGAGGATCACCAGAGATGGTGCATGTTTGTCGCTGAATGTTCTGACAGGAGTATTGGAAAGCAGCAGGACGACAAGCTTGGGAATAAGAACAGGGCTCAAAGCTGCACTGGAGGCCTCTGCTGGTACAGGTGCATCTTTCCTGGCAGGCAGCATCACTCCAGAAAGAGTCTCCTAGCTGCACTGGCAAACCTATGAGAAAGTGTATGGAGATAAATACCTAAAATCATTTAGAAAGGCTTAACCTACAGGTAGGGCTCACAAACATACGGCATGCAGTCAGGGAAGCAACAATACCATTATATTGACAACCCCGTGATCCATGATCTGTTCTGAAGGCCCAT
Organism: Labeo rohita; assembly: GCF_022985175.1. Classification (NCBI taxonomy): domain Eukaryota; kingdom Metazoa; phylum Chordata; class Actinopteri; order Cypriniformes; family Cyprinidae; genus Labeo; species Labeo rohita. The sequence goes on from NW_026129267.1 coordinate 46,413, forward strand.
CTGCCTGGCACATTGACATTGCTGCTGTGTGGTAGGCTTGTGATGTCATTCTGGAGTGATCCAGTAATTGAGAAATGATGACTTGAGTCGATAGTGTCATAACCAGCCTAAATATAAAGAAGACAGATGTCTGCTGATGAGTTATTAATAGAAAATGTAATAACTTTTATGTTAATTTGTCATCTTGTGCATACCTGTACATATCGTTGGGTTGGAGCAATTGCACCATAGTTCATTACAACAAATGAAAGATGGCCATTTGAAATCAAAACCACTTGGAAAGATGTTTCCTTAAAAAAGACAGAAAAAAGTCAGAATAAAAAGTTAGAATAAAAAGTCAGGGAAGCAAGAAAACCTTATGTGGTGTGCTGATAATTATTTTTTAAATAGGCACATGAAGATTTCCATGGAGCAAATTGGGCTACTTACAGTTCCTGAATAGGGGTAGTATGCAACTCTATCCCATGTTGCAACAAAGACCCATGAAGCTGAGAAACTCAAGTCAGGGAAGTACTGGTTTATGTCTTGGGTTGCCTGTGTAAGGACACTGCCAGAGGTGTACTGTTGATATGAGATGACACCATTCCAACGGTTGTCAATATCTGTCCAGAAAGGAGCAATTAGGTCTTTCCCTCCATATGCTGGGAACTGGTATGGAGTGTAGCTGCCCCATGCCCTGTCAAAAGTCAAGTGTCCATTGTTGTTGACCTGAAATAGAACAGTACTGATTGCCTGCATGATTCTTATAAATGATGCTAAATTGTCTGTACCACAAATTTAAACTGCAGTAAATTGTCATTTTCCCCATTTACTTTTTACAATCTCCAGTTATTGACAGTCAGAATCTAAATTCTTCCATTCCAAAATGACTTACATAAATTTGGTTGTATGTTTGTCCAAAAAATATGAATGGCTGCTGCAGGTATATGATTGATGAACTCCCATCATCAATGCGTCCGTTCACTGTGTCTCCAGTTCCAAATGGATAAAATAGCCCTGTAATAATGTTTCCATTGTCTAAGAGAGGAAAAAAAAACCCTGAACATTAGTAACAACACAAATATCAGTTTCTAATACCCTGACATGTAAACTGCATTTATATGTCAACCTCCTTTTACCTTACTGTAATATTTGTATTATTTGCATAATTAAATAAATATGATACAGCAGTAAGGCTGTATATCATCATGGCTGTGATTACCACTGGTCTTTGCCTACATTAATATAGCTGAAAATATATTAACGTACATAACTTTATACATTATTTTTAATTATTTACATGCATCACAAACACATAACATGGATCTGCATTGCTCAAGCAAAACAAAAATCCTCCACATTGTAGCAAACTACAATATATTACCAGTTGTAATGTCTATAGTTGTAGTTTCTGTGGTTGTGCTTGTGGATGTTGTTGTTGTGGTTGTAGTTTCAGCTGTGGTTGTCTCTGGCATGACAGTATTTACCTGCACAGTATGCCAAATGGCAAGCAGTTGGGCTCACAAACTCATAGACATAATAATCTCCTGGACAGGCTTTGACTTTAATGGGGTTGGATTGGAAATAGCAGCAGTTATTGTCCCAGTGACCGCAGACATCTCGAGTGACCACTCCATCCTCAACTGTTGGATGTCCTCCATTCAGCCACAGTGGAGCATGAGTGCCACAACTATACTCATCAACACATATGTCTGGCATCTGAACACTCTGACCCTGAATGAAGAGACGGTACCAGCCGTTCCAGTTGACCCAAGTGTCACACGTTATTTGAGAGGAATGTTGATTGCTGGTGGCTCTCCATGGATCATCCAGGACACTGTAGTTGTAGCAGGGGTCAACAGGGGGAGCTGTTGATTTGGAAAAATTAAAAATAAATAAATGTTTCTTACTGAATTAATGTTATATACATATTTTTACAACTGAAGCAGTGGTATGAATTCTCTGAACCGCTCTCTCTTTAAGATCCCTGTTACTCTTGTGCTTTAAGTTATTCAAAGCTGAAGATAATTTCTCTTGAGTTTATATGTCTACTTTTATTTAGCTGGAAAAAAAACAGGATTTTAAGATGCCAGCCATGAACTCTTTTGCAATTGAGCAATTGATATGACTTTGAGAAGAATGAAAACACGTCACTTCTTATTTGCAGTAAGGATTTGCGTGTGGTGGTCTGCACATAGACCACTTATCAGGGGTCCTATCATGCAAAAAAAGGTTGTCTTTGTGCCAAATCAGCTATTCTATCAATAAATATACAAATGCTATCAATTTTCACTCTGAATCTTTTATCTTTTATCTGTGTGCATGCTATTAAGTCATTTCCTGCATCTGATGGTTGGCGCATCTGCAAACAGTTTGAGGTTATTATGAATGAGAAACAGGGGTTGTATAGTTTTCATTATTAACAATCTGTGCCAGATTTTCTGGTTCAGTCTAAAAACACTTATATAATACAATGTTTAATTATTTTGGGAATGCCATGTCTTTTATCAAAATTTCATTGTTTTGTCAATCTATAAACCTCAAATGATTTCATTAAAAAATGTTCACATTTTGAATTTCAGTCAAATGCCATTAAAAAAAGTTGGGAGAGTATGTTTAACACTACACATTCTCTTTTTAATTACAATTTATTTCAAATTGCAAAAAAAATTGTTGTCCAATCTGGTTTGATAAAAAAAAAAAAAACTTCAGATGCTCAGCAGTCTGTGATCATCATTGTCTGATTTTCCTTTTCATGACTGGTCATACATTTTCAATAGGAGGCCAGTCTAGCACATTTACTCTGTGTCTACGAAATAGAATTGATGCATAGCTTTCTGCTAGAGTAACAGAAATTCAAGTTGCATTTATTGATGCAGCTGCAGAATGTGTTAAGTGACAGCAGTTTTCCGAAGTACTACTGAGCCCATGTGGCTATTTGTTAAGCAATGCCATCAAAAAGTCATGCACATTCAACTGTCTTGCCTTGCCCTTCACAGACTGACATTTATCTGGATTCCCTGAATCTTTTCACAATATTTTATGTGGTAGTTGATGAAAGACCTAAATTCTTTGTGATTTTCTATTAAGAAATGTGATTTTTGATTTGTTTGACAATTTTGTCATGAATTTTGGCACAAAGTGATGAGACATGATCAAACTTCGCTTGCAAAGACTGAAACGCTCCTTTTATATATCCAAACATGATGTCCTCACCTATTTCCATTTCACCTGCTTACTGTGAACTGTTTTAAAACAGTTTAATTTGGATATACTGTAACCTTTTCACTTTTATTTTGCCTCTGTCTCAACTTTTTTAGAGTGTGTTGCAGCAATGAAAATAAAAATTTGGTTATATTTGCAAAATAAAATTAAATGTTGGTCACTGGAAACATTAAATTTTTTGTACTTTAGTCAATTAAATAAAGGTTAAAGAGAATGAACAGATAACATATTCTTGATTTTGTGGCATTTCACAAAACATCCCAGCTTTTCTGAAATTGGGGTTGTAATTTCTATGTGATTTGTACTCATTTTAAGTTAATTTAGCTGTACATTTTTGTGTAATGCATCAGAAACAGAACCATTTTAAGACACTGTGTGCAATGAAAATATGTGCAAAAAGATGCACATTAAAGTTTATAAGAGAAGCAAGACAATACTTTACCAGTGGTTGTGATTGGCAGAGTAATGAGCTCAATGGGTGCCATAGTTTCTGTTGTCATAGACACTGATGGCATGAACTGGTTTGAGGCTTCTGGTATTAAGAAATTTTGTTTTATCTCAGTAAATAATTTGTAAACAAAACCCAGAAAAGCAAATGAATAAATTACATAATAAATACTCACCTACACAGTAAGCTCCACAAACCGTTGGCTTAACAAACTCATAAACAAAGTAATTTCCAGGACAGGCTTTGACTCTTATAGGGTGGGATTTGTAATTACAGCTGATTCCCCATGAGGAGAGACAGACCTGACGGGTGACCACTCCATCTTCCAGCTGTGGATGAGGGCCGTTGAGCCACAGTGGCTCGTAAGTGCCACACATGCCACGATTAACAAAAGATTCTGGCATCTGGGCATTTTGACCATTGTAGAAAAGCCTGTACCAGCCATTCCACTCCACATTATAATCACACATGCCATAGTTGTAATAGTTGTCTGTGGCTCTCCAAGTCTCATCCAGACTGGTGTAGGTGTAGCAGGGATCAGTGCTTGGGGTGGTGATAGGTACTATTATAAAAAAGTAGAAAGTGAGCATTACATACTTTAGATTTAATATATTCAAGATAATAATATGAAAACAGTACAATTGATGATAAGCATGTAAGATATAACGATGAATAAATGTACAATACCTGCACAATATACAGGAGCTGGGATTGAAAGAGTTGGTCTGGTAAATTTGTAGACATAATAATTTCCAGGACAAGCTTTGACTTGGATTGGTTCAGATCTGTAGCGACTGCACTGATCATAGCGAGAACCAAACACTTCACGGGTAACAACTCCATCTTCTATTTGAGGATGAGAGCCACCAAGATACAGAGAACTATAACCTCCACATGACATATAATAAAAACACGACTCAGGCATCTGAGCACTGGACTCATTAATAAAGAGTCGATACCAGCCATCCCATTCTACACGAGTGTCATCATGATCAGAGATGTATCCATACATAGACCGGTAATTGAGTGTGCTTCTCCAGTAGTTGTTGAGTACATTGAAATTTTCGCATGGGTCATAATCTGTCAGTGAGATATCAAAAATAAACAAGTTATACTTCACTGTAGAAATGCATGAGTGCAAATCTGTACCAGCAAAACACAGTGGCAATCAAGAGATTCGTAAATCATTCACAACATAATTGTGTGATAATGAAGCTAAAAGTTCATGCATAAAAGGTGTCACTTTCATTGCTATATAAATAAATATACAGTAACACTTTAGATTATGGAACACATTTTGTATAGGAGTTTTCCCTAAATAAACTCCTAATTATTTCTAATTACTGCTTATTTTTATATATATTTTAATATATTATTGTAGCTGTTATGTTTAGGTATATGAGTTAAGGGATCTAGAATAGGGTTATGCAGAATAAGGCATTTGTATGTGCTTTATACATACTAATAAATAGCCAAATTTGCAACCTTAGAAACTAGTTCATGGGAAATAGTGTTAAATGCATTTAAAATGTAAATATTCATATATAACTTACTCAAGGTGATACTGGATCCAGTGATTATATCTGGACTTACAGTATAAGCCACCTGTGAAATAGTGCTGACGTCTACAAAGAAGGACATTCAAAACATTACTGAGATAATTTCAAAAGGTTTGAAAGACTTCAGAAAGTGGTAAAAAGCACTGTACCTGTGCTGTATCCTGAACACCAATGTTGTGGATTCACAAGTTCATAGACATAGTAATTGCCTGGACAAGCTTTCACTCTGATGGGTTTTGTCAAGTAGTCACAGCAGCTACCCATATAATGACTAGCACAGACCTTTCTGGTCACCACTCCATCCTCTATCTGAGGGTGAGGACCATTGAGCCACAGATTATAGTATGTGTTACAGGTGTATGATTTAGCACAGGTCTCTGGCATCTGGATGTTCATTCCATAGTAGAAAAGCCGGTACCAGCCATTCCAGGAGAAAGATTCATCACAAATCCAGTCTCCACTTTCATTGTTGGCTCTCCAGGGACGATCCAGAGACTCATAATTGTAGCAGGGATCACTGCTGATGCTTTGGAAAGCAGCTGTTATGGTATTTGTAAAAGTATCATTAAAATACTGCATTTACTGTACAATGAAAATTTTATGCATTTCATTGTAAACGCAACAATTGTTTATTTCATGATTTTCAACTAAAAAATTATAGCATTTTGAGCAATTCTTTTAACCAGTGGTGTGCAAGTCAAGTATGAATATATAAGCCTGTAGAATGGGCAGCACTATAACTATTCTGAGTATATAAGAATATACAGTATAATATTATATAATATATAATAATGTTAATATGTTTGTTGTTTGTAGATTTAAATTGTAATTCTTTTACAATTGAAATCTACGAACAAAAACATATTAACATTATTTGCAATTTCACTTAAAAATTATGCAAAAAAAAGGAGTAATTTTAGAAAAATATATAAATTTTAAAATAAATAACATGGCAAGACAGTTAAATTTAAGTCACTTAAAGTAGAAAAGTGCTGCTATTTGTGCATCTAGCTAGTGATTTGAGGAACTGTGTTAGAACTAACATGAGAGCTACAGTACAGGAGTGCTGTGGCGGGGGGGTACGGTAAAGGTGTGAGACTTACATAGTAGCCTATAGAAATGTTAGTGGATTACACTGATTCTAACTGGTTAAACCATGTTTGACTTCATTAAATAATTAATTAAAATGCATGTTAAATTATCTAATAATCAGACCATTTACTCTTGATACTGACATTAAAAAAGGTCACATTTTGAAGAGAAAAAGAATTAAAATTTCACCTGCACAATATGTAGGTCCAGGGGCTGATGTGTTGGGTTTGACAAATTCATAGACATAATAATCTCCTGGACAGGCTTTGACTTGGATGGATGTGGATGTGTAGGAACCACAGTAAGCCTCCGGCTCCGGCTGCCCCCGAAATCCATTAGTTCTCACAACTTCACGGGTCACCACTCCATCCTCAAGTGTTGGATGAGAACCACTGAGAGACAGTCCAGTTTCACCACCACATCCCATAAAACTCACACACCACTGAGACATCTGGGCACTTTCTCCATTCAAATACAGCCGATACCAGCCACTCCATTCAACAAGGGTGTCATCATGTCCATAGTACTGAAGTGGGCTTCCGTATATGTCTCTCCAGTATTCATCAAGAGTGGTATAATTATAGCATGGATCAGAGCTGGAAGTTGTAAGGTCTGAGAGAATAATGACATAAAATAGGACAATCCAGTAATGATACATACGTTTATGACTGCTGCTTTTATGACAACAAAAGATATTGGGATATTACACTAAAGAGGGATTGTAAATACAGTAAAATACAGACATAAACTAACAATTTAAAAGCATCATTATCCCTTTGCAAAAATTAGACTTTTCAATATTATGAAAAACATTTGAATGGAAGACTATTCCAATTCTAAATTGTAACCCATATTACTATACAGTATACTGTCTAAATAATCAGTTATATACAGTAGGTGAAGTCTGTTACTGTTCTGCTTTCTTTCATGTCAAACAGTTATGACATGTAAAGATATAAAACTGTGAGATATAAAAAAGTTTTAACAAACCTAATGAGCCTGTAAACCTAAGCCTTCCTTTTGTACTTTTCAACTATTAACAATTTAAAAGCATCTTTACCCCTTTTCAAAAATTAGTGTATGAAAACCATTTGAATGAAGACTATTCCAATTCTAAATTGTAACCTATTATATATATACTGTTTAATGAGGACTACAAAAGTCACAGTTATAATGACATAGGTACTGCAATGTAAACCTATTTTTATGAGGACACTTCCTCCATGTCCCTGTAAAAGGCAAAAGGCTTAAAAAACATACTAAACAGTGTTTTTTCATTGAAATTTCTAAAATTCCTTTCTTTGTATGCACAGTCTCCTGTGAGGGCTAGGTTTTCAGGTGTAGGGCGAAAATAAAAAGAAAAAACGGTTTGTAATGAGTATAAAAACCATTATGCCTATGGAGAGTCCCCGTAAACCACAAATGCAAGAATGTGTGTGTGTATGTGTGTGTGTGTTGTTTAAAACACATTTTCTGTAAAATTTTCTGTCATTTGTCTCAAAAGACCTGACAATGTAGACAGTTATCTAAATTCATACAACAAGCAAGTATTTGGAATTTGTAAATTTCTTAAATTGCAAAAATTTTTACCTCTCAGCACAAAAAAAAAAAAAAATATAACATTTCTGAAAGTTTTTTTAAGTGCAAGAAAAGAACAAAAAATGAGAAAGATTCTTATTATATGGTTATATCTATGGTTACATAAATGGTCATATTAATAGAATCATTTTACAAAATTATTCATTTTATTTTTACATTTGTAAAGGACAGCAAAGTATGGAAAAATACGTGATAAAAATGTATTGTACCTGAAGTTTGTCCATTGATTATTTCACCTGTTAAAAACACAAAATAAACGTAATAAATTAAGGGAAAAAACTCAGTTCACCTACTAATGCACATGACAGATAATAAATCACTCACCATTAATCAGCAGCAGTAGTGACACACACAGTGAGATCAGAAACCCCATTGTGACCAACAGCACCTCCTGCACCTGCACATAAATATGGTTATGTTTATTTTGTTAGATTTTATTTTTCTGTGTTTATTGTGCAGAATAGTTAAAACAACTTAAATTATAATATTCACAAATGTTTAAATAAAAGGAATAATTTGGATCAGTCAAAAGCTTGTATTGTTATTAAAGCCCAATATGATGAAAAAAAATTACCTGAGGTCAAAAGCTGCTGCAGAGCAAACTCAGGGAGATTCTCACTTCAGCAGCTGAATACAGTGATGATGAGCAGCCTCACACACTTATCGGTGCCTTTATTAATAACAGTGGGTGGATCATTACTGGAACCAGAAGTTATTTCTCAACAATGTCTTAAACCAGTTTTTCATGTAACTTTTTTTTTTTTTTATTTGAACATTGTTTCCTTGTGTGCAACTGCATTTAGAAAGACATTCTTTTACTTTGTGCTCAAATAGATGTGAATGTAGATGGAATGATGGCAAGTTTGATTTGTTAAGCATTTTTAGCGAAACAGTACTACAACATCCCCAATGAGTGAGCTAAAGGTGACAGAAAAGATTAACACTAATTCATTGTTTTTGTTTTTGTTTTTGTTTTTGTTTGTTAGTTGGTTTGTTTGTTTTTACTAATATGTAATGTGTTAACTATGTTTGCAAATAATGTTTAACCATGTTAATGACATTCAATAATGTTTAAATATAATTCATTAAATACCACAGGAGGGATGCATGCAGTGGTCAAGTATGATGGAGATTTTTAGATGTGCAAACTAACAAAATTATTACACAAATACAGAGATACATGCATATTTTTAAATGCAACTACCAACTCAAACCTAAACCCTAAAGTAAACTAATGTTTTTTAAAAGCAGCTGGGGAACAACATGCCAGTTACAGGATAACATTAGGAAAATTAGAAAGGGTCTTTGGTGTTTGTATACAGAAAATAAAAGGGAAAATGAAGAGAAAACATATTGATTATTTCATCTGAAGCGAATAATCAAGTCTGTTCTTGAAGACAATGACACTGCTAAGTCTTTTTATCAAGTTACCAAACTGCAGCTGTCAATCAATGGACGTAGATTTTTCCTGTAATTATTGCAACCAGTTGAACAAGATTCACAGAGAACTACTTACAGTACATAATGTTACCACATTGTTTTTATTTTCTCTGTGATAATAATAATAAATTCTGTTTTATCTAAAAATCTATCATTAAAACACAAAACTCTTAGTGATGCAACAAATAAATACTTTCTTATTTACCTAAAATTAAGACAATTATATCCAATAATTTTATCCAACTCTTCATTATAAGCATGATTATAAGGTGAAGATAAATGAATGTGTAATGAAAGAATTTTGAGTATATCTGACACATTAATTTGATTTATAACATCACTATGACCTCCTTTTTAAAAAACCTTATGATTAAATCTAGCAATCTTCTAAAAATAAATATTTGATTTATAATATTTTGTTTAATAATAGAACCACATCAGCATTGCAGAAATTCAGTAGTGGTCAACAATTCTGTAAATCACAGACAATATTCCAAATGATTTTTGCAGCATTTAATGAAACTATCAGAAATGATCTCTTCACCTTTTTACGATCGAGAGCAATACGTATTTTTGGTAATCTAACAAGTGACTGAAACTCACCCCATCTTACAATTCAACCAATGCGGAAACATTTTTCAAAACCTTTAGAAAGGAAAGTATAATAGCAAGAATCTTCTCATGCAGGTTATCATTGCATCACAATGGAACAAAAAGCAAAACAATTCAGACTGGATTTTCATGTCCCTATGATTTATGCCCCATAATAAATGTCAGAATAAAATATTATTATGCCAGAATATAAATATTATTAAACTCATACTTCTTAATGAAATAAATCATAATATTCTACTATTACAATACCACATATTTCAGTTTTGCTATTTCTGACAATCAGTCTTTTATAGAAGTGTTTCTTTTAAGTTACAAATTGAAAAAGAAGTGCAGATTAAATGGATTAATTATTTTACTATGTCATATAGAATGTTCATTATTTGCTGATGTACTGTAGTAATCATTAATATATGGTTTAGTTCTTCTTGAGTTATACATTAACTCGTGATTACCTATGCATTAGTTAAGCATTATTTAATGCATATTTGTGCACCCGTATTGTAAAGTGTTACCAGTTTAAACTGTATTACAATATATTTAACTGTTTATGATTTTTTTTTTTTTTTTTTCTGCTTAAAGGTTTAGTTTACCCAAAGATCCTTTCAAAGTTATTAACTGCTGAAATAATCATCTGCAGTAGCTCTCTTTAGGATGTTAATTTTTAGAAAAGCGCATGATTTTATTTACTGATTAAGTTCATTAAGAAAACAATTTCATAAAAATGGATATAATTATTAATTCTTGACCCATGATTCTTCTTCTGAAGGTCCTTACACAAAGCTATCACATATATCAGATGAGTTAAAAAATCAAGCAAAAGTAAAAAGTCACATGTAATATGAATATTTTTTTAAGCTTGAAAG
>NW_026129267.1:57732-76717 GCF_022985175.1 Labeo rohita
GATCTCCATGGATCATCCAGGACATTGTAGTTGTAGCAGGGGTCAACAGGGGGAGCTGTTGTTAAGAAACATTAAAAAAATAAATGTTGCTGTTTGATGTTTGAATGTTTTCCTGTATTGTTTCCTGGATGTTCCTGATTTGTCACGTGTGGACATTCTGAGTTTGGCCTGTTCTTAATTAAAGTTGTGCATGCATGTGGATTCTCTCTCTCTGCCTCATCTCTTCATAACATTCAACCATGAGCCCTTTTGCCAATGAGCAATATGAGCAAAATGCTTTAAAAATAAACTATGGGCTGGTTTCACATACAGGGGCTTAGACTAACTGCTTAGACTAAGGACTAGGCCATAGTTTAATTAGAACATTAAAGATTAGAACATTAAAAATTTGTATAAACATGCCTATAACTTGCCAATAATAACTTGCTAATAAATAAGTTTATTAGATCCATGTTGCACAGTGTGATCAGCAATGATCTTATAGGATTGCTAAAATCATGCAGTGTGTAGAAGGCTTAAGGGATTTCTTGCGTGATGATCTGCATATAAACTACTGTCTTATTATTTGTGCCAAATCAGCTATTACAATACACTATAAAACTGCAGAAATAAATGCTAGCAATTTTTGCTCAGTCTGTTTTATCTTTTATCCATGTGCATGCTATGTTATGTCATGTTCTGTCTCTGATGGTTGGTGTCTGCAAACAGTTTGAGGTCATGAAATGAATAAAATAAAGTAAATATATCTGAGAAACTGTGATATAGTTCTGTGAGATTTTCCTGTCTCATATTTTCAGAAAAAGTTAACTTGCTTATAAATTTACTAACATTTAAAGAAACTGATAATGAAATTATATGTGCAAAAATGTACTAATAAGGGTTTATAAAGGAATCAAGACAATACTTTACAATACTTTACCAGTGGTTGTGATTGGTGGAGTAATGAATTCTACAGATGGGATTGTCTCTGATGTTGTAGACACTGATTCGATAGACTGATTTGAGGCTTCTGGTATTAAGAACAGTTTTTATATCAATAAATAATTTTTAAACAAAACCCAGAAAGTAAATGAACAAAGTACATATCAGTAAACGCTCACCTATACAGTATGCACTGCAAACTATTGGCTTGACAAACTCATAAACATAGTAATTTTCAGGACAGGCTTTGACTCGTATAGGGTGGGATTTGTAATCACAAGAGCCACTCCATGAGGAGATACAGACTTGACGGGTGACCACTCCATCTTCCAGCTGTGGATGAGGGCCATTGAGTGACAGTGGGGTATAAGTGCCACACATGCCATAACTAACATATGATTCTGGCATCTGGGCATTTTGACCATTGTAGAACAGCCTGTACCAGCCATTCCACTCCACATTATAATCACACACTTCATTGTAGTAATAGTTACTATAGTTGTCAGTGGCTCTCCAAGGCTCATCCAGACTGGTGTAGTTGTAGCAGGGATCAACACTTGGAGTGGAGAAAGGTACTATTTTGAAAAAGTATAAAGAAAGCATTACTGTACATACTGCAGATTAAATGTATTCAAGACAATAATATGAAAACCAACAGTACAACTGATAATAAGCATATCAGATATAATGATGAATGAAAGTACACAATACCTGCACAATATACAGGAGCTGGGACTGAAAGAGTTGGCCTGGTAAATTTGTAGACATAATAATCTCCAGGACAAGCTTTGACTTGGATTGGCTCAGATCTGTGGCGACTGCACTGATCATGTCGTGAGCCGTAAATTTCACGGGTAACAACTCCATCTTCTAGCTGAGGATGAGAGCCACCAAGCCACAAAGAGCTAATACCACCACATGACATGTAATAAAAACACCACTCAGGCATCTGAGCACTTGATCCATCAATGAAGAGTCGATACCAGCCATCCCATTCTACAAGAGTGTCATCATGATCAGAGATGTAACCATACATAGACCAGTAGTTGAATGTGCTTCTCCAGTAGTTGTTGAGTATGTTGTAGTTTTCACATGGATCATAATCTGTATTATTGAGGTATCAAAATAAACAAGTTAAACTTTAATGAGGAGCTTCACAAGTGCAAATCTCAACCAGTAAATCACAGTAACAATCATGAGACTTTTAAATCATTCACAACATGACTATGAAATAGTGAAGTAGTGATGTTTTCATTGCAAAATAAGATTTAGATTAGGGACACATTCAGGATTAGTATTAAGTGTTTTTCCTCAGTAAACTTCCAATTTCTTCTCATCATTAGTAAGTAAGTAGTAGTCATGTTCAAGTAGGGGGTAGGGTTCAAGTGTCTAGAATATGGTCATCTAGAAAAAGGTATTAATATTATGTTTAATATTATTAAAATTACAAAAAAAAACAGCCAATATGCTAGTAATATGCTTTCTAATAAACAAGTACTTAATAGTGAGTAATCTTCAAGTATTACCATAAATACTATAAAAAGAAATTAAAGGTCCACTAAAGTGCTTTGAAGCGTGCAGAATTATTCTATGTGTTGACGTCATTTTAAGTGAAACAGGAAGAGAGATTAGCTGGTTTTTCAAATAGCCAGTAGCGTTTGTCACCTAGGGCTAGAGCTGCTCAGAGCTCAATTTGAGAGGGCATGACAGCCACAATATCATTCAGTATCAAACATAGCATTCTGTGTAGAATTCAAATGAGTCCGATAAGTTCTGCGGTCTGTGTCAACTCACACATATGATCTGCTCTATGCTATCTTGTCTCTGGACCGGAGAAGACTGTGTGTGCAGTGCAGAGGTTAGCATGACACAGTGCAAAACCAGACTTATGTCACCTCAGTGGAAAGCATATTTACTCTGTCTAATAAATCCCCTAAGTACCATTCATAGTGCAAATACAAACTGAACAAGTGGTCAATTTTAGCATCTTTTTATAGTGTAGAGGGAGGGATGCTTTAGTTCTAGAGAATATTTGATTGGGCCGAAAGTTTGATAAGTAGCTGAAGTGCAGGGTGATGTCATCAAAATTAGTGTTCTATGTGTTGGGGCTGGGGGGTCCCAGACCTCCCATTTTAACTGAAACACCCAAAAATATACTTGGGGGTCCCCTGGTTTTTCAATAAAAATATAATACTTCAAACATAAAACTTTTCAAAATAAAATTAAAAGCCAGTAGTTTCAATTTAGCCAGTAGCCAGTTTTTATTTTTATGCGTTTTTACAGCATTGCGTATTGTAACCAATCACAGACGACTCTGTTGAGTTTAGAATGCAGTGGCCAATCAGAGGCGTTCAGAACAGTCATTGCTGATACCTGGGGCCAGTTGCATAAACTTAGCCTCGATGTTAAGACAGTGTCTTAACTATTAGCTGATAACCAGTGGATAATCATTATTATTTTTTGGATTCAGTTTAATTTACATTTTTCTCTAACTGTTTTTAAATAAATTATTACCAGTCTTAAAGAAAAAATATCTGACTAACTTTTTAAGACTAGTCTAAACCTTTTATGCAACCGGCCCCTGGAGTTTTGTTCAGACTTAACTCGCGAATTCCCTCATCATAAACAACAAAGTGCAGATGTACGAGCTATGTAAGTAAGATATGTATTTATCATACAGTGTATGGACAGCTTCGTTGATTATTGTGTTTTTTTTTTTTTTTTTTTTTGTTTGTTTGTTTTTGCAAAAATTACAAATATGATATCGATTTTATACAAAAGTTCAATAAACTGGAAATTAATATTAAAAGACTTTCGTTTTAGACACCATATTGCCTATTTTGCTCTATTTTGCCAACAAAAAAATAATTCCAAACAGGGCCACTGCACTGTTTTGCGTCTCTAAACAACATGACAGCGTTTCGTTTCTGAATGAATCAACCGTTTAAATGAATCGGTTCAATCGCACTGACTCACTTATTAACTGTGACTTACTGACACCTACTGGCGGTTGTAATTCCACATTTAAAGTACCTTTTCATTTTTTTTAATAATTTTAAATATCAGCATTCAACGTTTTAGGATTAAAATATCAAAACATTTTTCATGCATTTGTAACTGCAGGTTAAATGCACACTTTCAGAAAAAAGAATTTCTTTATAAAGGTTAAAAAATGCCCACAAAAGGTAAAAATCACTTTAAACTTGTTTCCTCGGCTAGATATTTAATTCTTCTTTGTTTTGCTGGTTAGGGGGACCCCCCAAGAGCTTTGACACAATTCGAACACTGATCAAAATTGTTGATTCATATTGACGGAATTGAGAGACTGCAAGTTTTGAATGCTCATATCTTGTTATAAATGTGAATTTTGTCATTGTTTTGGAGCACACAACTTATAGATAATGTTAAGGCTAACATATTCATCCTAAACTTCAAGCCAAAAAACTTTGACTTTGACAATTTTGATTTCATGGGGACTTTAAAACATTCATATATAACTTACTCGAGGTGATGCTGGATCCAGTGATTATATGTGGACTTACAGTGGGAGCTGCCTGTGAAATGGTGCTGACATCTACAAAAAAGGACATTTAGGACATGACTGAGATAATTTTAAATGTGAGGAAAGATTTTGTTAAAATAAACCAATAAATAAACAAATAAATAAATAAAGTAAAAAGCACTGTACCTGTGCAGTATCCTGAACACCAGATTTGTGGATTCACAAGTTCATAGACATAGTAATTGCCTGGACAAGCTTTCACTCTGATAGGGTTTGTCTTGTAATTACAGCAGCTGCTCCAATAAGACCCTGCACAGACCTCTCTGGTCACCACTCCATCCTCTATCTGAGGGTGAGGACCATTGAGCCACAGATTATTGTATGTGTTACAGCTGTATGAATTAACACAGGTCTCTGGCATCTGGATGTTCATTCCATAGTAGAAAAGCCGGTACCAGCCATTCCAGGAGAAAGAGTTATCACAAATCCAGTCTCCACTTTCATTGTTGGCTCTCCAGGGACGATCCAGAGACTCATAGTTGTAGCAGGGATCACTGCTGATGCTTTGGAAGGCAACTGTCATGGAGTTTGCAAAAAGTGTGGTTAGAAAGAAAAGAAAAGAAAAGAAAAGAAAAGAAAAGAAAAGAAAAGAAAAGAAAAGAAAAGGAAAGGGTTCATAAGAATTTGTGCTCTGCATTTACCCATCCAATTGCACACACAGCAGTGTTAGTGAGGCCAGCAGGGGGTGCTCACCCTGTGGTCTATGTGGGTCCTAATGCCCCAGTGTAGTGATGGGGACACTATACTGTAAAAAGCGCCTTCGGATGAGACGTTAAACCGAGTCCTGACTCTTTGGGTCATTAAAAAAATCCCATGGCACTTTTCAAAGAGTAGGGGAGTATCCCGTCCTGGCACCTCCTCTGGCCTTTATCAATCATGGCCTCCTAAAAATCCCCATTAACTGAATTGGCTCTATCAAGTAGCTGGTGTGTGGTGAGTGCTGGTCCATTGTCCTGTGGCTGCCCCATCATCCAAGTGGATGCTGCACACTGTAGGTGGCTGAGGAGAGATCTCCCCATATGATTGTAAAGCTCTTTGGGTGTATAGCAATACACAATTACAAGTCCGACTCTCTAACCCAGTGGTTCTCACCCACAGCCCGTCATGAAACCAAATGCAGCCCACTGAACACATTACAAACTAACTTACAGTTTTAAAATTCATTTTTGTTTTTACATTAACTTAAAAATGTACTAAAGAAATATAAACTATCATATTTTTATATGAAATAACTTTGCTTTTCATATATTATTTTCAGACATGAGCAGACCTAAGTATTTACGTAGGCTTAATTACACATTTAACAAAGATATACAAGTGTGCACTTTGGCAGAATTAATTTTCAATCATCAGCAGCCATTAATTCGGTAAAATTAAGCAGCAGAATAAATAAATTTGTTATTAAGTGAGAAAAACAAAATGTGGAAAATGCCAACAAAGGAAAACATACAAACAAGAAAAGTATCAACAGTAAAGGCAGGAGAATGCTGACTTTCGGGATCACTTAAAAGATAAATTGATAGATGTTCGGGCAAAAGGAAACACCCATACTATGCAGCAATCACTACGCCCGCACCCGCACCCGCACCCGCACCCGCTCCCACTCCGTCCACTCCTCCACCCCAAATGCTCCCTGTTCATACGCAAGATCATGTCAGGGGAGGCACGCAGACTGGTATAACAATAATTATCATTGATTACTAATTTAAGTCAGTACATTAAAATGAAAATAATACCTTAAAAATAAAAAGAAGCAGGTTTTTCACGCCCAGTGATAAAAAAAAAGGTTGAGAACCACTGCTCTAACCAATAGGCCATGACTGCCTCTCTGTTGTGTAAAATACTGTATTTACTGTACATTAAAGGCAATTTAGAGTATTACATTGTAACACACATTGTAGGCTCTTCAGGGACAATCCAGAGACTCACAGTTGTAGCACAATTGTTTATTTCATGATTTTTTTAGCCAAGAAATTATAGCATTTTGAGCATTTCTAACCAGTGGTGTGCACTCAAGTATATCGGGATGTAGCCTGCAGGACAGAGCCACATTATAAATACTCACACATAATATAAATATATATATATTATATAATATATAATAATGTTAATATATTTATTGTTCATATATTTAAAATGCAAAAGCAGTGCAATTTCACAAAGCTTTCATTATTTTAGCAACAGTAATGGAAGCTGTTATTTAGACTAACACAAAAACTGCCAGGAATATACTTTGTTCCTCTCTTGACCTAGTTTTTAGTTGATGTTAAGCCTGAAGCCTTCTACACACTGCATGATTTTAGCAATCCTATAAGATCATTGCAGATCACACTGTGTGACATGGATCTAATAAACTTGTGCTTAAACCTGCTTACACTACCGTCTTAAATCATATTTCTATTACTGACAAAAATATTTTGTATTACATTAAAATTTAATCAGCCTATTCTACTTACATTTGCATGTGAAGTCAAAATCAACCCCAACTTTACTTTAAAATGCATTGCAAAAGCTCCTAACTGAAGATCACATGATTACAATTGGAAATCACTTATGTGAAGTGACCATCACTAACTGGAAGGGCCCTTTGTGAAGGGATTCAGTTGCTCATTTTTGTTTGGAACGCCCCTACAAATGGCGTCCCCTTCCCAAAGTGCCCTAGAAGGGTGCAAAAAAGCCATTTGGAATTGACGTACGCTACGATGTACATTTCTAAAGAAGAATAAAATGTCATCAGCATGCATTAGTGGTAACAAAAAGAGCATGATGAATCACACTTTGGCAGTTGTAGTTTTTATGTGTGCTGAAAAAAGTAGAAGCAGTGAAAAAAGAAGGGTTAAGCCTATCTTTGATTGCAAGATTGTAACAATGGCCGTCTTTGAACCTCTCTCACTGTACGACACAGGACCACCGATTAGGAGCCACAATCACAGAAATCACCATGATTGTTTCACAATGCCAATTTTTCACCTGGGAGAGCCGAAAATTGTGCAATGTGCCTCAAGCCAGGCTCACACTACATAATTTTTGGCTGGATTTTGTTTTCGCGGATGGATTTTCACAGCCTGTGACAAAACTTCCGGATTACGACCAATTTGTTAAGTATGACGTTAAGTATAACAAGATCCGAACCTGCCTCAAGCCATTACAGATGCTATGGCATTTTCAAACCTGTTTGATATTATTGCCATGTGATCTCGTAATGTGAGCAGCACAATGACAAGGTGGAACTTATCCAGCCAATTACAGTGCAGAAGATATAAATGTAGAAATGTCCAACGTTATCATGCATCTTTATGAACAGAAATGAAAAGCCACATAGATTGTGTATAAATACCACATTTCATTGTACTGTTTAATTACCTCCATCTCTTTCTGCAGTACTGACAGTCCTTGTTGTCTTCAAAGCCATTGTTTCTGGCTTATTCTCTTTTGTCTGTTGATGTGACATTATTTTGTACTTCCATTGTTTCCTATGATCTTTCTGTGGTCTTTGCGCTGTCTTCTCTCGCACTGATATTATCTAAATATCATTCTACCATTCCTGAGATCTTGCAGGAGCACATTCCTATGAAGACCGGAACTGTCCCTTCCACCCACAGTTCTCCCTGATACACTACTGAGCTTAGAATCCTTAAGGCTACTTGTAGACAGCTTGAGTGCCTGTACAGGAAAACTGAACTTACTATTCATTATTTAGCTTGAACATCTTAATAAATATGAATCTGCTCTGAATTTGGCTCAATCTAGTTTTGTCTTAGCTTCAATTAACAAATCATGTAATAGGTCAGTGTTTATCTAATGAGGCTACCTTGTCAAACTTTTCTTTGACCAATCCATCTTCTGTTTCTGAGTTAATTTTGCAAGATAACTCATCTACCTGTTGTCTTGATTCTGTTGTTTCTCCACTTCTAAAACTCAATTTCAGTGCATCTCAAACCTCTTCATCATTCCCTATCCCATTTAAAACTGCTGCAGTCACCCCAGTTCTCAAAAAACCTAACCTTGATCCCTCTTTTTTTTCAATTTATTGTCCAATTTCAAATTTACTGTTTGTTGCTAAATTGTTGGAAAGTACTGTTGCCTCTCAGCTTCAGTCTTTTCTAGTTGAAAACAATCTCTTTGATCTGTATTCTCTCTTTCAATCTGGCTTTGTCCATTGCATAGCACAGGAACTGCTCTTGTGAAAGTACTAAATGATCTACTGCTCTCTGTTAATTCTGGTTCTCTCTTTATAATTTTGCTACTTGACCTTAGTTTTGCTTTTGATACTGTTTCTCATGATTTACTAATTTCCCACCCCTCTGATATGGGTATTTTTGGTTCTCTCTAACTGGCAGTTCTAGATCGCAGTTCAGGATTTTCGATCCCCTACTGTCCATCTGAAGCAAGGTGTCCCCCAGGGATCTGTTCTTGGCCCATTATTTACATATTACCTCTGCGTCAAGTCTTGTACCGACATGATTTTAATTACCACTTTTATGCTGATGACATTCAAATTTACTCTATATGTAGGCCCACTCTATGCAAACAAATTGACAAAATCTCTACTTACATAAAATAAAAGGCTGGTTAACCTTACATTTTTTTTAAACTAAACATCCTTTCAAGCTCATGCAGTATTAGGTCCGCATTCTTTAATTACGTTACATTGCCCAGCTGCGCAGTTTTGCAGAAACCATATGCTGAAAAATATGCTGAAACCATTATTCATGCTTTTGTCACATTCCGCCATGATTATTGTAATGCTCTTGTCAGTGGTTTACCTGGTAGTTCCATTTCCAGGTTACAATTTATTTAAACTTCTGCTGCTAGACTACTCACCCACACCAAGTGCTCTGCCCACATCATTTTAATTTTTCCATTGGCTTCTCTTGCATATCGTACTGAATACAAAATCCTCCTGGTCACTTCTAACTGTATTTTCACTGTGAGCACTGTAAAGGTGCTATATAAATAAATCTTATTATTATTATTATTAGTCTTTCAATCATGTTGTGTGAGCTTGCCCTCAGAGTAGTTGATTAACTGCACACCACTGATTCTAACTGGTTGTGGTCTTTGCGCTAATTTCATTTAACAATAAATTAAAATGTATTCTAAATTCCTAATAATCAGGAGCACATAACTATGAAGACCGGAACTGTCCCTTCCACCCACAGTTCTCCCTGATACACTACTGAGCTTAGAATCCTTAAGGCTACTTGTAGACAGCTTGAGTGCCTGTACAGGAAAACTGAACTTACTATTCATTATTTAGCTTGAACATCTTAATAAATATGAATCACCACTGATTCTAACTGGTTAAGCCATGTTTAATTTCATTTAACAATAAATTAAAATGTATGTTAAATTATCTAATAATCAGAGCCTTTATACTGACTATAAAAAGAGAGAGAGAGATTTTAAATTTCACCTGCACAGTACAAAGGCCTGAAGGCTGATGTGATGGGTTTGACAAATTCATAGACGTAATACTCTCCTGGACAGGCTTTGACTTGGATGGAAATGGATGTGTAAGTGCCACACTGATTGGAATTACTGTACCACCACCATGCATTAGTTCCCACAACTTCACGGGTCACCACTCCATCCTCAATTGTTGGATGAGAACTGCTGAGATACAGTCCAGTGTAACCACCACATGCCGTAGAACTCACACACCACTCAGACATCTGGGCACTTTCTCCATTCAAATACAGCCGATACCAGCCACTCCATTCAACAAGGGTGTCATCATGGTCATAGTAATAGGTTTTTCGTATGTCTCTCCAGTATTCATCAAGAATGTTATAATTATAGCAGGGATCAAAGCTGGAAGTTGTAGGATCTGAGAGAATAATGACATAAAAGTGGACAATCCTGTCACGATAAAGTACATATTCAATATTTATGTGACAAACAGTTGTGTCTTTATGACAAGATAAAATATTGGGATAGTACACTTAGGAGTGATTATTTAAACTGCACCTCCAACAAAGTGTATTAGATTATATCATTCTCTCACTACTTTAAAAAGATCTTAACACTTAGATCTCAGTTCATTTCTAGGAACTGTATCTATATTTGCTCCCACCAGTTTGAATAAATTAATCTGACTCTTAAAGAATGTAAATGTTTTGTTGTTTTTGGTGTGCTCACATGTATATAATATGCAACAACATATAATTTTCCTAAAAGTGTAATTATAGCTGTCACATCTATTATCATTCTCTCTGGTCTGTTTTCAAGTCCTGTTGTTCCTGCTCTATCCAGCAGGTGAAGTCTGGTGTTACTGTTCTGTTGTCTATCATGGATCTTCCCACCTGTTACTCCACCCATTTCACCTGTTCATCATTAAAGCTCATTATCTACATTCAAATATACCTGCTTTCAAGCACTTAAATGCATAAAAAAAAAAAAAAAAAAAAAAAAAAAAAAAAAAAAAGTCTTAACACACATTTGAGTCTGTATCTGAGAACACTCTGATATTTCCTGATATGCAATACTTTAATACAGTAAAATACAGACATAAATTAACCATTTAGAAGTTAATTAAAACTATAATAAAACTATATTTTTCTACACAAATATATTTTTTCTGTTGTCTAAAACACATAAAAAATGCTTGCTTTATTTATTTATTTATTTATTTATTTATTTATTTATTTATTTATTTAAATAAAATTCTTAAAATATTTAAAAAAAAATAAAATTAAATTAAAATATAAATTATTATTTACTACTGTTATTATTATATTATTATTATTCATTATTATAACTTCTGTTAAACATGGATGGTTTGTTGAATCTGCATGAAATAAAATAAAATAAAATAAAATAAAAATGAAGCAAAGTGTTTGGAATGAAAGAAAGAAAAAGAAACATTTAAACCCAGTTTCTTTTGGAGTCTGATATGAATTATGTCTAGAAAAAAATATGCTAAAATATAAGAAGGTTTCTAATCAATAAGTAACCAGATTCTTTCACAGAATTATTCACCTTATAATTCTTTTATTTTTACATTTGAAAAAGGGCAGAAAATATGTATGGAAAAAGTATGGAAAACAGAATTTAAGATGTGGTAAAATACAAATTTAGTGTACCTGAAGCTTGTCCATTGATTATTTCACCTGTTAAATACATAACATAATGAATTAAGGAATAACTAAGTTTGTTTACGTAATAATTGTATCATTCTAATGCACATGATGACAAAACACTCACCATTAATCAGCAGTAGTAGTGACACACACAGTGAGATCAGAAACCTCATTGTGACGAACAACAACTCCTGCACCTGCACAAGCATATGCAACATATATACATGAAATATTTCTTATATTAATGGTTTAGTATATAAATATTATATTAATTATTTTACATTTATTAAAAAAAATATTTTAAAAAATGACAGATTATATTTATTTTGTTAAGATTTTATTTTTCTGTGTTTATTGTGCAGATTAGTAAAAACAACAAATTGTAATGTTCACAAATATTTATATAAAAGGAATAATTTGGATCAGTCAACAGCCAATGATATTGTTAATAAAGCCCAATATGATGAAATGAAGAGAAAATAACTTTACCTGAGGTCAAATGCTGCTGCAGAGCAAACTCAGGGAGATTCTCTCTTCAGCAGCAGAATACAGTGATGATCAGTGATCTCACACACTTATCAGTACCTTTATTAATAATGATGGGTGGATCATTACTGGAGGCATAAGTTATTTCTCACCAATGTCTTAAACCAGTTTTTTTTTTTTTTTTTTTTTTCTGATTGTTTCCTTGTGTGCACCTGCATTTAGAAAGACATTCTGTTACTTTGTGCTCAAATAGATGTGAATGTAGATGGAATGATGACAAGTTTGATTTGTTAAGCTCTTTTACCAAAACAATACTACAACAACCCCAATGAGTGAACTAAAGGTGACAGAAAAGATTAACACTAATTCATTGTTTAGTTAGTTTGTTTGTTTACTAATAATTATAATGTGTTAATTATGTTTGTAAATAATGTTTAACCATGTTAATGACATTCAATAAAGTTTAAATATAATTAATTAAAAACCACAGGAGAGATGCATGCAGTGGTCAAGTAAGATGGAGATTTTTAGATGTGCAAAATAACAAAATTATAACATAAATACAGAAATACATATTTTAAATGCAAATAACAACTCAAACCTAAACCCTAAAGTAAACTAATGTTTTTAAAAGCAGCTGGGGAACAACATGCACATAGCAAGTTAACATTAGGAAACATGTCTCCTCTAGTTTTTTTCTTTTTTTCAAATGTGCAATGGTTGTTGAAAGTCTTAAGTATAACTGTAAGGTTCAGTTTATTCAAAACAGTTCTATTACTGTATATGAATATGCATTTACTGTTATTACCTCCTACATATACTATATTTTAAACAAATTAAATAAATAATCATCAACTGCTTATTTCATATGAAGAAATATAATATAAAACATATTTATTAAAAGCAGTAAATTAGTACAATATTAACAAAACAAAACATGTGCAAGTCTGCAGAACTGACAAAATGACAACTACATTTTAATTGTAATGATTCTGCCTCAGTCTTCCTCAGCAACAATCCTGGCACCAATATAAAAAAAGACAAAAAAAAAGATAGCAAGCACCTCTACAGCATATGACTTTATCTCATTTTCCTCATTTGTTTAGTCAAACTAGATAGTCAGGTTTATTGTCATTTTTATACATTGCAGGACTTTTAGAAAACCACCAGACAATGACACTGCAAACTCTCCTTATCAAGTCACCAAACTTTAGCTGTCAATCACTAAAAGTGGATTTTTCCCGTAATTATTGCAACCAGTTGAACAAGATTCACAGACAACTTAC
Source organism: Labeo rohita (assembly GCF_022985175.1). Lineage (NCBI taxonomy): Eukaryota > Metazoa > Chordata > Actinopteri > Cypriniformes > Cyprinidae > Labeo > Labeo rohita. Next base: position 71,070 of record NW_026129267.1, read on the forward strand.
AGTATATCATGTTACCACTGCATTAACAGTGTTTTTGTTTTATTCTTTGTGATAATTTTTGGTGATTGCAGTTTATGCACATAATCAAATCCAAAAATAAGCCAAAATAGCCAAAATAATCCATGAGCCAGAAAAAAATAAATAAATAAATAAATAATAATAATAATAATAATAATAATTGGTTACACTTTATTTTGATAGTCCACTGTAGACATTTTACTAACTATAAGTAACTTTGCAACTTCATGTCAACTAATTCTCAGAGCAGACAGTTAGTTAGCAGACTGTTAGCAATTTGACATATAGAAAATTTAGACAGTTAGGTTAGCAGACTGTTAGCAGAATAAGTTGACATATAATTGCAAAATTTCTCTAAACAAATAAATACCTTATTATTTAATGTCCTGGGGTCGGCTAAGGCGCCGACGGGAGCACTTGCATATTTTCCAAATGACAGCAAAAAGAACTTAAAATGCTCCCTCATTTTTGATTGGACACATAAAAGTAATACATCACCTGAATCTGTAAATGGTTTACTTTTTCACTGACCATGCATAAACATTGTTTTCTCAAAAACATAAACATTTACATTAATGTTGCTTGCATATTATTGTAGCCCAGTTTGTGCTGATTAGAATGTAATCAGACTTTAGCCATTGATATGTGTTTTTTAAGATACTAAAAAAACACAAATGTCAGACCATGTCAAAACTTCTCCAGGGCCCCAAAACACCCTCAGAGCCCAGAGAGTTAACTAAAATTAAGACAATTTTGTCCAACTGTTAAATATAAGCAAGGTGATGGTAAATGAATGAATTTTAAGCATATCTTACACCAAGACAAAGAATCTCCTAAATGACCAATGTTAATCCTCAGAGACCAATAGTAACACAATCGCTACTTTATGTGTTTAAACTACATACAACAGCAGCTCGTACTTTATGCTTTAGCTCATATTTATCATGATGACATGTGTGGCAGGAACATATTTACAATTTAAGTCACACAACCTGGTCACTGACAACTGGCAGCCCTGCTGTTTGCTTATGATCAAGTGTATCAATCTTCTAAATATAGTTATTTGGTTTATAATATTTTGTTTAATAATAGAAACACATCAGCATTGCTGAAATGCAGTAGCAGTCAACAATTCTGTAAACCACAGACAATATTCCGAATGATTTTTTTTCAGCATTCTAATGAAACTACCAGGAATGGTTTTACGGGGGCTTTAGTAAGACGTAGGGATATTCAAGAAGAGTGTCAGAAGACTGTTCATGTACTGTATGAAATTATGCAGATATTTGTCACACTGAATCTCCTACCAACTCCTTGATTTAATTTTCTCTTCACCCTTTTAAGACCTAGAGCAATACGTATTTTTGATAATCTAAGAAGTGACTGAAACTCACCCCATCTTACCTTCAAGGAAAGAACAATCCAACCAATGCGGAAATATTTTTCAAAACCTTTAGAAAGGAAAGTAAAATAGCAAGTACCTTTTCATGCATTTTAAGATAGCATCACTATGGAACAAAAGCAAAACAGTTGCTAAGACAGCAACAAAAAGATAACACATTTGTCACATTTCTCTTATTTTTACTAAAAGGACATGTCTACAAAGATGAAAACAAGAAAAGTGATTTTGCATAACCATCAAATGTATTATTTTTTTCTCAATTACCTTCTGGGTCATTCAGACCACATTTTCGTGTCCCTGTGATTTATGCCTCATAATAAATATCAGAATAAAATATTATGCCCAGAATATAAATATTATTAAACTCATACTTCTTAAGGAAATAAATCAAAATATTCTACTATCACATCACATATTTCCGTTTTGCTATTTCTGACAATCAGCCTTTTATATAAGTATTTACTTTAAGTTACAAATTAAAAAAGAAGCAAATGTAGGAATATAAAGGATTAAGTAATTAATTTATTATGCAATTTAAAACATACCTAAATAAGAAAAATAAAGAAACCCACAACGATTTAGTGCCACATTCATTAATATGGCACTAGACAACATGCATGTAAAATGTTCACCTTTTTTTTTTTTTTTTTAATAAACTAAAAGAATTTCAGGACCAGTAGAACAAGTGATAGAATCAGAGAACCAAACAGACAAGAAGCCTCAGATACCTTCACTTGCTCTGGGACCAACTTATCTGTCATCAGGGAATAAAATGCAATGAAATGTAATGTATTCCTGTAGCCTTCATTTACAAATGATTAAAATAAATTAAATGTCCTCCTGTGTTCCATTCAGACAACATCAGAGTACCCATGGATTTGGAAGTACTGTCTTGGAACTCCAGAGACCTGCACTCTCTCCAGTGATGTTCAGAGTTACAGTCCTAAAAGGAAAAAAAGGGAAAATCTAGTTGTGTGAATCCCTGTTAAATGTCATTGAACAAACAAACATAAAGGTGTGCACAAATTGTCAAGCATTTTCCAGCTGATATTTAGTATTTGATCAACAGGGGTTAATCAATAAATCTTTAACCTTTACAATTTAACCATTCTTTAACTATGGATATGCATTCAATACATTTCCATACATTAGTCATATAGCTACTGTACACAGAATCATATCATCACAGTTTTAAAAATTATTAGAGGTTTTTCTAAACTCACTGTTGAGCAGCGATTGCTTGACAGAAGGCAAATGTGGATAGCACAGTGCAGGTAAAGCTTAGTGTGAGTTTGCAGTGAAGATAAACATCTTCAAGGAGAAAAGACTGGATGTTGAGACGTTGTTCTGCAGCAGCTCCACTTTGTCGTCATTTGGATTGGGACACCTGAGAATACAAAAAACACAAATTATTTTCATTTGAAACCTTTAATACAAAAATTAGTTCCTGTAAATCATCACACATTTGTATTTCATGTGTAGATTATGCGAAACTTGTACTTTAATTCTGAAATTCTGAGCTCTGTATCCACTCTACCAGTGAAGGGTCAGTTTATCATCCTCATATAGAACCATATCTTTAAAAAGACATTTTGTATAATTTGCTCTACTGATTTGCTCCATTAAGTTGGATCTTTCCAAGAAAATAAGAATGGTAAAAATTATTAATTCATGATTCTTCTCCTTAAAGGAGATGTCCACTTCCAGAACAAAAATTGACAGATAATGTACTCACCCCCTTGTCATCCAAGATGTTTGTGTCTTTCTTTCTTCAGTCATAAAGATTTTATGTTTTTGAAGGAAACATTTCAGGATTTTTCTCCATATAATGGACTGATATGGTGCCCCGATTTTGAACTTCCAAAATGCAGTTTAAATGTGGCTTCAAACGACCCTGAAGAATGGTCTTATCTAGCGAAACGATCGTTATTTGTCATAACAATAATACAATTTATATACTTTTTAATGCCAAATGCTCGTCTTGTCTTACTCTTCCTGAACTGTTTTTTTCATGACAGTTAGGGTATGTTAAAAAATTTCCATCTCATGTTCTTCCTCAACTTCAAAATCACCTTTTATTGCTGTTTTACCTTTTTTGTTAAAGGTGTTTGATCTTCTTTGCATGTTTGCATGTTCACTTTGCAAAGACTGGGTCGGTACTTCTGCAGTGATGTAGGATGGTTTTGAAATGATTTTTGAAGTTGAGGGAGAAAATACGATTGGAGTTTTTCAAAATACCTTAACTGTCTTGAACCAGAATACACAGAGTTCAGGGAGAGCAAGACAAGATGAGCGTTTGAGATTAAAAAGTTCAAGAATACACTGAGTGCAAATAGCAAATGGTTCTATTTACACTGTTTTCAAATAGCAGGATTTTCTGCTACTTATTATACTTATTGCAAATAGAGGCAATTATCTGCACCTCAGTATTGTAGTATATTATAAAACAGTATGCAATAATAAGGTATTGAATGTAAATTATAGTTTTAATTCAAATTATTAAATGGATGCCACCTTATTGGGACAATAAAGCCCTCCCTACACCTACCCTAACCGATACTTTATTTTCAACTTTTAGATTATTTCCTTCATTTTTATTGAAAATAAATGCCTTTCCGATATTATATGAGATTTGAAAAGAGAGGAAAAAAAGTTTGCCAAAAGGCGGATTCGAACCCGAGTTGAAGTATCACCCCAAGCTGAAGCAATTGGGACATATGTAGTCAAATGAACAAAAGCATGGGATCTAATTAAGGAAGCTACACCCCTAGTGGCAGCAAGTCAGAACTAACAGAACAGAACTAACTAAGTGCTAACTAGTGGTAGTTTGGTCGGGAAAGCATGCACTCTGCATCAGATAGCTCTGCTGGCTGATGTGGCAAAACATGAGAGAAGAAAACAACAAGGACAATTAAATGCAATCTTTGCCACAGGGCAAAAGTGATAACTTATTGGCTTGAGAAACAAAAAATCAAAAGTTTGGGTCCATGGCCAGGAAGCTCCCCAGACTTTAATCCCATTGAGAACTTTTGGTCAATCCCCAAGAGCTGGTTGACCCACAAATTCTGACAAACTCCAAGCATTGATTATACAAGAATGGGCTGTCATCAGTCAAGATGTGGCCCAGAAGTTGACTGACAACATGCCAGGGAGAATTGCAGAGGTCTTGAAAAAGAAGGGCAACACTGCAAATATTTGTCAGTCTTTGTATAAACTTAATGTAATTGTCGATAAAAGCCTTTGACACTTATGAAATGCTTGTGATTATACTGCAGTATACCATATCTCATCTGCCTTCTCCAATAGCTCTCACCAAATCATTGCAGCCTATTTACTTTGTTCCTTCTTTTTATGTGATTTCTTTTAATACAAAAGTTATGAAAATTAACGAAAAATTAACGAAAAATTATGAAAGTAACAAAAAAAAAAAAAAAAAAAAAAGAATTGAACTGAGTTTAAAAATTACAGCCAAGTTTCTTTTGGAGTCTGATATGAATAACAATGTCTAGAATTGCTAAAATATGAGAATGTTTCATATCAATATCATATCAAAAGTACCTGAAGTTTGTATAAACATAATATATAAGAAAGATTCAGTTAGTGCACATAATAGATGATAAATTACTCAGTATTAATCAGCAGTAGTGGTGACACACACAGTGAGATCAGAAACCTCATTGTGACAAACGGCACATCCTGCACCTGCACAAGCATATGCAACATACAGTATATACATGAAATGTTTTTTATATTAATGGTTTGGTATATAAATATTATATTAATTATTTCACATTTGTAAAAAAAAAAAAAAAATTTAAGTAACTGAAAAAAAGAATGATAACAATTATGTTCTGTTAGTTTTTTAGTAATTCCTTAATGTTAATCCCAATGTGATGAAATTAATAGAAATAACTTTACCTGAGGTCAAATGCTGCTGCAGATCAAACTGCAGCTCTCACTCTCTTAAACTATTTTTTTCATGTAACATGAATATATTTGTTATTTGAACTGATTGTTTCCTTGTGTGCACCTTCATTTAGAAAGCAATTATTTTAGCTCTGTGCTCAAGTAGATGTGAATGTAGATGGAATGTTCACAAGTCTGATTTGTTAAGCATTTTTCCCCGAAGTAGCTGTATAAAAAATAGTACTGTGGGTGAGCAAAAGGTGACAGAAAACAAAATAAAATAAATGGGTTAATACATGTGAAGATAAATGTTTATAAATAA